>NC_072735.1:117465244-117516765 GCF_026930045.1 Uloborus diversus
ATAGAGGGGTTATGGTAGAAAATATAGCCAGAAACTGCATTTTGTGATAAAATCATGAAACTTGGCATGAATGTAGACCCAGTAGCAGAAACTTTCTATTCTGTCTGCGACACTATTTTGGGCAGTTAAAAATAATCTGCAGCACTTTTATTAGTTTTATTTTAAGTTTTCATAAAATACACAAGTCCCTTGTAAAGGTTAAGACTCAGAAATTTTCCTGAAAAACTTAGTGGTCATCACTGTCGCCGAGTTTTAAAGTATAAAAGGGGGGAGAGAGACAATTTTTACTACTTTCATAAAAATAAATTCATCTGCACATTATGAAAAACAATTATCCAATTTATATTCATTTAAAAATGGAAAGTTTAAGTTAAAATAGGTTTTTGAATATTTGTTTTTCAAAAAATGAATGAATAAATAAATTAGTAAATTTACTAATTTATTTATTCATTCATTTTGACTCTTTTATGAGAAGTTGGCAGGAAACTGCATTTCAGATGAATGTTTTAGTTTATGGCAAAGCTTCCAAAGCAATGAGGATCAAATACAATTGTGAAGATAATAATTCACATTTTTCATGAAAATAATTTTTGAAAAAACATGATTTATTGTACATTTTATGTTATCTTCAATAGTTTCTATTGAGGTTCATATCCAATTCTGTTTTTGGAAACTTAGGCAAGTAATAGTCTCGTCCATTTACATCTTGCGAATGACCAAACATGGCGTCTACGCGAAAAATTCATGATTATAAATAGATTTTTGAATTTGTTACATAAAAGTAGCAATAGATTCAAAATCCTCAAAAACTACAATTAATATAAAATAGTCAGTTTTTAGCACATTAGCCTCTAAGGCAATGAAGATAAGATAATATTCTAAAGATAAAATTTTGCATTTCTCAAGACAATAACTAAGAATTATCCGAAAAAAATGGCACATTTTGCATAATTTTCAACAGTTTTCACTGCAATAATATCCAATTCCGTATATGAAAACGTAGGCACTTAAAGAGACTTGTGTATCAACATCTTTGGAATGACCAAACATGGCGACAACGCCAAAAATTAAGGTATAAACTTTTGAAATTGTTGCAAAAAAATAATTTAAAAATAAAAATCCTCATGGGACTACACTTTAGTTGAAAAGTTTTTAGCGCTTTTGCGTCCAAAGCAATGGGGATAACGTGAAATTTTAAATATAAAAGTTTTCATTTTTCAAAAAAATTATTTTAAAAAATCAGAACCCCCCCCCCCTGCTTTGTTTTTGAATACTTTGGCACTTATAAGCATCTTATCTATACTTCGATCTTGTGAATGACCAAATATGGCGACTATGTTTCTAGCTGAAATGCTGAAGCATCCATCGCATTTCCGGTCAAAAACGATCTTTGCCAAAAGTTGTACTTCTTTTCTTTCTTTCATTTATTTATTTTTCTTTCTTTCTTTCCTTTTTTTTTTTTTTTTTTTTGGTAAAATTATCTGCAGGCCGCAGAAAATTCTGCGACGCACGTCTCGCAGTTTCTGCTACCGGGAATGTAGACAGGGCCCGATAAACCTCTGAAGTTAGGGGAAGCCAAGTCTCATTTCAGGCCTCCCCCCCCCTTCCTTTTGTTTTCAGTATATATTTTTAAAAAATTCTCCGCACATCAAGGACGGATACAAGGGAGGGGCAATCGCACCTCCCTTGAGTTATCCTGTAAAGGCAATTTTTCCCAAATGTAAGCTATAAAAAGCAAGTGTACGTACGCCCTTTACAATGAGGTTGAGGAAAGAAATGGGGTTCAAATCTTCTTCCCAGAAACTTTTCGGAATTGAAATTTCAAAAAGGCAATTTTGGACGATCTTTATCAATGTGAGTAAGGAGGCGTTTGGACGCCTTCACCCATACATTTCGCAAATGTGTAGGTCCTTAAAACGTGATTGTACACATATCAGGTAGTTTGGGGGGGGGGGGGGGGGAAATGGGTTCAGTAACTTTCCTTTGGTTATTTCTCGAAATTGAAGTCTCAAAAAGCGCAATTTTAGACGACCTGCGAGGATGTTAAGAGGAAGGAGCTTCGAAACAGTCCCCTGGAATTATTACGAAATTGAAGTTCTGAAACGCAATTTTACCTCTTCCAAAGGAAAAGGTTTGAGGACCTCCTTGGCAAAATCTCTATACCTTAGTTATATTAAATAAAAATGCTGTAGCAGCCCCCCCCCCCCTCACGCTTGTGTATTCAGATACATAGTAAAAGGTAAGCTAAAAAATTCACTGCCCCCTCCTTAAAGTATTTTTGGATTCGTCCTTGCCGCGCATTGAAACAAAACTCACTAATTTTATATGTATTATTTCCAAAAACGGCCAAGCAAACTTTCAATTAATGTTTATTCTCCCCCCTCCCCCCGCTCACCCACCAAGTATGATAAAAGTATATTGTAGCACATTTGGGCAAATTCCACAGACGGAAATAACTTGCTACCACATTTATGAGCGGTGTGTTAACTTTTTAAAATTATTAAAAAAAAAATTAGTTAGCGAGTTCTAATGTTTGCATAAATTCAAAAGCAGAAACTGAAATCTTTAAGTCATTTTTGGGCCCCCTGTTAATTTTGAGGGGAAGCTCAAGCTTCCTGAGCCTTTTTGGGTAATCAGGCCCTGCCATGTAGACAATGTACCAACAAACACTTTTGGAAAGGGAGACATTTCAAAATCCCCTCACCCCTAAAAAAAACCCCTGGCGGCCATGTTTGGTCAAAAATCAAAAACTACTTTTCGTTTTTTATTTTTAGAAAAATACCCACTGTGTCTTCTTTTGGCAACTCTATTATGCTTATTAAAGCGTAAAAAGCCATCAAAATATCTCTAAACTTCTAATTTTAATAATAATTTTTAAAACTTGATTTATTTAAACAAAACTTCAACTAATCGAAGTCTTTAACATTTCTTGTGGGGTCGTTTGAGAAATGTTTTTTTATGCATTTTAAAGCACTGAGTTAAAGAAAATCAATTCATTTACAGTAGAACCCAGTAATCCGAGCATATGTTTTAAAGTTTACTGATAAAAAAAAATATTACAAAACTAAGAATAAAACTAGAAATTACAAACGAAAAACAAAACTCATACTATGATTAATAAGAAGGTAATTTAAAAGATTTGAATTTACAAGTAATTTACAGACTCATAGAATTTTCCACTGCAGTATTTACACATCGGGGTTCAGATAAGTCCATTTTTGAAGCGCCCACAAGTTATTTGAGAGCAGATTTTTTTTTTTACACTTGCATGACTTAAATTCGCTTTTAAGGGGGTCCGGGACACAAAAATCCTCAAATTTTGCATTTTTTTTTTTATAATTTGAAAAATTGTTTCGTTTTTTTTCTGCTTAAGAGGACGTTTGAATCTTGTTTCTACCTTAAATAGAACGAAAGTTATAGTTATTTTTGTTGCATGCATCTAACGAATGTGTACATAACTTTAAAACTTTAAACGCGTTTTTCTCCATGATGCAATTTTTCCCGATTTCTTGCATTCAAACTCTTATAAGTCAGGAACCGATAGAGATAAAGTAATGAAACTTGGAGCATATCTTTTTCAAGCAATTTACTTTAATTTTTATTCGGCGAATTTGAAAAAAACGTTTACTGCAAAAATTATGATTTTTTTTAAAAAAAGTATCTTTGAATTTTTCGAAATTTTTCTTCAAATATTTTTTATTTTTTATTGAATCAATATTTTTAAAATCGCCGAATAAAAATTAAAGCTTAGATATTTGTGCATACTTTTTTGAAAAAAAATTGAAAATTGACCAACAATATTTTGAGTTATAGCAATTTAAAGCAACCCCATTTTTTTTGAAAAAAACTAATTAAATTTAAATAAAAAATAATTTTTTTTCACATTTATGTTATGATTTTGCTTATTAAATAAATGATGAATCAGTTCAAAAAAATTCAAAACTCTAAAGTACATAATAAAAAAAATTTCAAAATGTGTCCCGGACCCCCTTAAGCACTTGAAACTTCAGGCACATACTCAAACAAATAAGAACGTGCTTTTCATTAATTACTGTAAAAATCATGAATTGAAGTTAAATCTAAATTTTTAGACATACTGCCTCATCGATATCCACCTGCATAAACGTAGAGCTACCAAACAATATGGGGGGGGGGCACCAGGGCTTTCGCCAAGAAAAGTGTCCCCCCCTCCAGTTTTTCAGAAATCAGCCTCTGTGATGTTAAGAAAATGGAATAGAAATAATAAGAGAATAAATATAATAAAGGTGTCAAAAAGTTTTCTTTTTCCGGCGAAATTTTGGAACGCAAATGCAACCTTTGAATATTATTCAGGAACATCCAAGGTTCTGCATTATGATTTCCCTGACTGAGGGCCACTGAAACGAATGTTTCGAACATATTTTTTAGACCAAGCTTTAGTCAAATAAAAAATGAATGGGTGAATAAACATAACTTCATACGGGAGACTGACATAATTACATTTCTATCTTTTTTTAACCTTTTTTATATAAAAATATCATTGTGGAAATCGCAGTTAAATGGATAAAAATATATGTGCCGCCAAAACACGTTTTAAATAGAGAAAAAGTTGAAACAGAGGAAACGAGATTTTAAAAATATCATGACTAGTCACACCAGTAATTTTAAGTGCTTAAATATAAAAAGCGAAATTAACCAAAAATTTTATAGCGATATTCAAGAGACATGACATTTAATAGATACGTACCGAGTAGCACTTTGGCCGAGTAGTCAACCTTTCACTACTCGGCCGAGTACCGAGTTACCGAACCGAGTATCAATTATATTTTAAGAAGAACCACCGACACACACGTGATGAATTTGAACTAATTGAAATAGTAGTATAGACCTCCATGACCAGAAAAAAGATTTTAAAACAAAATTCCAGGTGAAATTTGATTACGTATTATTTAAAACATTTAATTTGTCAAAAAGCTTACAAAAAAGTTATTTCAAAAATTAACAATAAACAAATAAATAAAAGATATGATCAATCAAGTTGGAATTAAAACAAATTGTATCAATCTACTATAGTTCTAATCCGATAAACGTAAATAATTTTTAAAGCAAATAAAACAACGTTAAAAGCACAAATGTGCAGGAACACTGAAGTCACGTGTTTCTGCGTTACAAGAAACGTCTTTTTCAGAGCATAAAATGTGAGCTCATGAATGTAAACCATCCGACAAAATAATCCGACTTTTGTCGGACGACTTTAAATCCTTAATCTCACATTTTATGCAATAATTTCGATCATTAAAATATTTTAATAGCATTCTTTTCCCCTAATTATTTCTTTTACCCAAAGTCACAACCTTTTTCCTACTCTTAAAAAAAATGACATAATTTTACCTCTCTGTATTGTTATCATTATGCCAAAAATTTGAATCTGCAAAACCAAGGTTTTAAAAATTCGCAATCTAAATTTTGAAGTGATTAGGAACACATTGCGATGTGATTGAAAAGGTTTTTTGTTATGAGAATATAAATATTCGTCTTAAGGATTACTTAGAATGTTCCTGACTAAAGCATTGGTTTCCTAGGAGCGAATCGCCGACCTTCGGCGTCGCTTATCGCTGAGAGGAAAAGTTGATTCTTCTGCGCATGTGCGCCCGAGCGAAATCGACGGCGTGAGTGGCCACGTCGGAATCACTTGACTTTGATTTCAGCGTCACGCCGAGTAGCGACGCCAAAGCTCGGTGATTTCGCTTCTAGGAAACCAGGGCTTAAGGGTAAGTTGTTCAACACTAATATGTGATACAGAAAAAGTAGTTGCACCCAAATACACACCCATAGTTAACTTCTATTCTGATTAGATTTTATAAGTTTTTTTTTTCTTTTTTCCACTTATACATAGAATATAGTCTTATTTTATGAATATAGCAATTGCAAATGATTGCAGTAAATTATTTGCTTGCACTTTTTATCAATTGTAAAGTCTGTCTTGAACGATATTCAATTTTATTGAACTAATCGTTATTGGCCGAGTATCTGATCAACATTTGGCCGAGTAACAAGTACTCGGTACGTCTCTAACATTTAAAACAAAAGAAAGTGAAAAGGTATCGCTGAAAATAAATAACCATATCAGTTCTAAATGTTGCAAGTTTTTTGACGGCGGCCGCAAACGCTTGTATTTCTAACAGATAAAAATATATAAGGCTGGAAATTGAAAATTTCATTATGGAAAAACCAAAGCAGTCAAGTAATTTTAAAGAATCAAAACTGGTGGAAAGTTCCTCAGAACATTTTTATCAATAACTTAATTAAATAAAAAAGATAGAGACATTGCCAAAATAAAAAAAAGAAGAGGAAGAGAGATCCTGAAATCCATCCCTTCAACTTACGTTATCAAATCTAGCCCAGAAGCGCAAATTTGAAACTTGGACTTTGAAAAAGTCTCAGTCCGAACCCCACGTCTTCTCCTATATCGCCATCAAAGATGGCTCAGAATTACGTCGATTTCAAGAAGCATTTAGGAGTGCGCCCATGCACAAACTCTCGAAAAACAGCCCTGCCCCAGCCCTCAAAGATCATATGAAATTCCATTTTTAGGACTTGAGGTAAATTCCGAAGGTCCATGAACCTTTCCTACCTCTAATATCACCAAGGACTGTCTAAAATTTCGCATTTAGGGCTTAGATTCTGATATTTCTGGGAAGAGTCCCCGAACATTCTGATAATATCATTGAACATCTTATATATGCATGAAATACACCGCCAACTCAGTTATTCCAGTCGAGGACTGCAGTTTCGTGTTTATTAGCACTCATCAGCCCGGCTTAGGAAGAGCCTGTTTTTCTGTCGCTACAAGAGATCTTTATTCCTTTATCCAAATTCCATGTTTTACTCCATATTTTAAAGCTTATCGTGTCTACTAATGACGATAAACGAATCCACGGTCTAAATATTGCTTTTTTTCTGTCAAAAAAGTGGCCCTTTTTTCTCTTTTTATTGCACATTACTTCACAGACGAGAGCGAAGACACATTGGCTCGGTCGGATGAAGCAGCGTGCTAATAAAAGGAAGGGCGTGGGTTCAAATCTGGGTGGAAAAATATCGTTTTAATGGGATTTTTTCTTCAGCAGAGTTCTTATCAAAGTTTCCATTGATATGCAAAATTATACTCATAGCAGAATTCTATGCAGCAGTTGTTGTTAAAATCAGGAAACAAAACATTGATTTTAACATTGTCAGGGGTGATTGTGACTCCATGAAAAAATACCTGAACTTTTTTCCAAGAAGAAAAAGTGTTTTGATGGGCATACATATACACATTACGTGTATGCACACATTATTTATATACGTAATTATTTGTTGGGGCTAAAACTCGAAGTTTTAATTGAACTTAATATGTCCATGTGCATGGAAAGAATTAAATTCTTTTAATTTTTCTCATTTCTAAAAATTTTTAAAGAATGTTTTATTTTCCTTCATTGTATCTGAATCCTTAACCATTCATTATTCATTTTCTAAAAGTGCATAAATATTTCAGAATTAAAAAAGTTTGGGGCAAAAGTGGCAGAATGTATTATGATCACTGCGCAATAGGGCTAGGCGGTATCCGAATTTTAATGCCACGATATATCGCTCTTCAAATATCGATATTTTCGCTATATATATAAGTCGTTAAATTCAACATTTAATGGGGAGGGGGGACTGTAAAGCCTATTACATAAGCATCTACAACAGAGAAAAGCCATAGGGCATCTTGGTGAATAAATATTTCAGCAATTTAATCTAATAATATAGTTATAGCAAGGATTTTCATGTGTTTGTGTGGGGAGGGGAGGGGGAGGGATCGTCATGAAGCAGATTATACCACAGAAACTTTTGGAGAAATTAATTTAGAAGAATTTAAGTCTTTTTATTAGTGGGTGGCAATTCTTGAGGGAAAAGGGGGCTTGGTAAAATTGAGGGGTGGGTGCCATCGCAGTCGGGGGGAATGGGCAACCCTAGTTACATCATCTGCATATTAAGATATGCAACAGAGAAACGATATTAGACATCTTGAAAAGAAAATATTAAGGGGAAAAATATCAAGTAACGCTCCTTTCTCTTCTTATCTAGCCTTTATTCCATCTCTCATCCCAGCTGTTCTTCAATAATTACCATAGAGATTGCAAAACATGACGATAGCTTACGCTTTATACCAAACGAAACGTCTTAAATTTGGACTTTCGGCGTTTCATTAAACATCGACCTAAATTTTACAAAAGCGGGTTTTTTTGAAAATATAGGATGGTTCCGGTATTTTCGAAGATGAAGATACCGGAAATCAAGATGTAAATACCGGAAATCCGGTAAAATACCGGAACACAATCACCCCTGGAATCATTGTCAATCGCAGTTAACTTTTTAAAACATTTTTAAAAAGTAGAATCGTAAATTTCAATTTATTTTGCGGCTTACGCATTGTTTTAGTTTATAGAATATCGAGGTTGAAATCAGATGTCATATTCAATGAAAATCACCGTCACATCATTAAGAGCAAAACAAGATGATATAAGTGCAATCATGAAAAACAATTCTGTCTTCTTATCTGCATTACGGAGGAAATCGAACCAGTTTTTAGAGAGCAAACCGTTCTCTCTAAAACGATTTTATTTCTCCTGTTCCTTTTATATGTCTTACATCTATATACAGAAAATAATTCAGATACTCCACAAAAATAATTTTAGTCCTAAGTCGTTTTATGTGAACGATGAAAGAACCATCATCAGGGACGTAGCGAGAGGGGGCTGAGTGGGGAAATCGGTTTTCATGGGTAAAACGTACTGCTAAACCATGAGGAAAATTTTTGAGCTCCCCCCCCCTTAAAATTTTGCCTATGGGCGCCCTTGGCTCGAGTCGGTATTCTTCTGAATAAAGAGAGCAGAATTTACAACATATATGGGTTACTCTTCGAATGGTAATTTTTCTTGACGAACTATTTATTATATATTGTCTTATTTAGAAGGGAAAGAAAATTGCCTGTAGGGGGGGGGGGTCCAAATCGAAGTCAGTGTAGGTTCTGGGTCTTTGCGCCGCGAAAGTAGGAACGAGGGGGAAAGTGCCAGTGACGTCACTGGGTAGACTCGATCTGGGACATTTGTATAGTGCGTGCGTGCGTAATTCTTCACTCTCTTTTCCCGTTTTTATGTTTAAAAGTTTCTTGGGGATTCAGCTTTAAAAAAAAATGAAATACAAGGGTAAATGTTTTGAGTCTTATCGACAAGTTAATAAGCGATACCAAAAACAATAAACATAATTAAAATCTACAATACAAATTTTTAGTTTCTCTTGTGCAGTTTTGGATATTCTTTATCCAATATGCACGTTTTAAAGGGGTAGAAAGCGGAAATTTTGCACAATAAAATTGAGCTTATAAAGAAATGAAAACAATTTACTGTGCTTGTCAAGTTTCCTCTTGTGCATACATAATTTTGTCCGTTTAGACTTTAAAAAATAATAATAATATTGTTATTTCAAACTTGTCTCAAAGAAAATGTAAGAGATAAGATAGATATAAGGAATAACTAAAACATATTGGAATTTCGTGATACCCCATTTCAATTTAAATACTGCCAATATTTTTCAGAGGAAGTTTTTTTTACGAAGTAACTGTAACTCTGACCAAGAATCTTAACAAACGTTGTATTTGAAAACTGAAGTAGAACCTCATTAACCTGGACTAATTGAGGATCCAGGTCATCTAGATTGTTTAAAACGAATTAGGCAAAATAACCTATAAATTGAACCAATGTACATAAGTAAAATACTTGAACACAGTAAAAATTGTATTTTGAATTCAAAAGAATGAAATATCAAGCTGCATTAGAAAAAGTTAAAAAAATAAAAATACAGCCTTACAAAAATACATTATTGCGGTAACGCGTTCTTTATTTATACCGTATGTACATTCAAATGGTTGTCCGGATAAAGCGAAGTCCAGATTAATAGGTGTTTACTGAAATTGTTAATCAGCATTTTTAATCACTTCGATTTAAAAATAACATATTGAAATTTAGTAACGTAAACCAAATTTAATGTTTCAACGATTATCACCAAATTTATAAAGCTAACTTATTTGTAGACTGAAAATTTTCTTCATGTCTGAATTCTACAGAACATTACGTTACAGTAATAAATAAAATCTTTCCGAATGGTCTACAAAGTTTTCTTTTGTAATAAAGTCCATTAAAAAAAAAATTGCCGGCTTACCTTTTGTCCTCAGAAAGTTTTTCATTCAAATATCGGATTCTTCCAAATGTTCTTACTCGAGAAAAAAGTTCAATAGCCTTTTTATATGGGTCGGGAACTTGGTCTTTCAATACAGAAGAACAATTAAATGGCCTAGCTTTTGTACAATCATAAAAACACTAATGTATCTGATTTGAAAGATTTAAATGATCACAAAAAAAAAAAAAGAAGCTCCTAATACAAAAATAGGTACACGATTGAGATTAGTGATGTTCCGGATATCCGTATCCGTAGATATCGGAGGGAAAATAAAGATGTTTCCATATCTGTTACTTTTTTGACGGATCTTAAACGGATCACTTCCATTCTAAAATTTTTTAAATATTTGAATAAAAGACTCTTAAATTCCATTTAAATTAGGTTATATTCCCGATTTAAATTATAAGGTATCATTTCAGAAGCCAGTTTGTATCCCCCTCCCTTGCAAAAAGGAAGGGGAAATAAGTTTTATAAGTGTATATCAATGTGTCTTTTTGTGGCATCGTAGCTCCTAAACAGATGAACCGATTTTGATAGTTCATTTTTCGTTCAAAAGGTGACTTGATCAAAATCCAAGATCTTAACTTGGCCTTGTTTTTGTAGAAATTTAATTACCGGAGATATTAATTAAAAACCGATTTAAAACGTTTTTCACAATTATAGTAGTAAAAATTTACCCGTAAGTTAAAAATGTTGGCCCTAATTGAAAGAACGAAGTTTTCTGCGTTTGATATTTATTTGAAACTTAAAACTTATATACAGTAGGAGCTATAATCTTGTTAAGTACATTTTAAATGCAATTCTAAGCCTACGCGTGATTAGTAGCGATTTCATAGTCGGAAGATAAGGAGAAAAAGCTCAATGATTTAAAATTTTTACCTGCTGTCAGTTCATATTTGTTAACAAATGCGTAATCTGACCCGCGAAATTCATCTTAATATAAGGTCGGCTCTCTGGGACATGTTTTGGTTTTTAATTTTTAATTTAATATTAGTTTTTGTTACTGATTTGGGGTTTCTGTTATTCTTCATTTTTGTTTTTCTCGGCATCCTTCCAAAAAAGTGAGACTAAATTCTCTATTGTATTTACTGTTTGTAAAGGTGTTCCGGCTCTGTATTTCGTCGGTCGGAGTAAGTTCGGTGGAATGGGCCAGCGCTGCATTTATGCTGAAATAAAATGCGAAAAATTATTTCTAGCCTGTCCAGTAGCAGCTTTACACTCTTGTTCCTGTATCCTACACCTACCGAGTAAGCTAAAAATTATTTTTCACACTCCACCTAAGCATTAATGCAGCGTTAACCCATTCCTTCTAACCCTCCCTCAATTTTAACGGAGATTTCTTTAAAGAGTAAATCATAGTCTTGATTTTATTTCTGCCGCAGTTGACATTTTTTGAAGAAACTGCCATTATTCTGACGGGAATACCTTCCGTAACAAATTTTACACTTGGATAGTTGAATTGGGGGAAAAATTTTTGAGATCCGTATCCGTAGATCTACTTTTTTAACGATCCGGCACATTACTAATTGAGATAACCACGATATAGTGCTCATTTTCCATCTCCCTTCTCCCATCTTTAAGTCATTGTCGCATCAATGAGAATTATTATACATTTTAAGCATGGGGATACAGTGTTCAAGAAATCGTTAAGTTAAATCTACTGAATGATATTTACATAGAAATTTCATGTATTACATCTAAATGCATTGTAATTTTACGGTTGAAGGAAATTTAATACGGTCTCACAGTGCCGTTACTAAACTAATTAAATATCATAAAGTTTCATTGTGACAGGGTTGAACTAAATCCTGCATTAAAAAATAATTTCGTACGCCACATTTTATAAAATTTGTCTCGCTCTTTATCTTAACTTTTTAAAATTCTTCCCCCAATTATTTATTGAAGCAGCTTCAAAGCGAAAATTTGGAAAAGTGTGGCTATAAACCTTGAAATTCAAAATTTCTAACAAATTAGAGTTGGTAGGGAGGAGGAATGCCGAAATATATTAAATTCAGTGTGTGCTTCAATGTGTGTTCATCAAAGTATGCTTCAATTTTATTTCCTACTAGGCGTATAAACTATGAATTGATTAAATGAGCAGTATGTCTTTTATTGCACATTTTACTACTGATCATTTTATATTTAATTGATCGTCGTATTTGTCGGTGGGGTGCAGGAGTGATCAAAAACTTACTGTATCGCGAGCAAGTATGCTGTATCCTTTCTCCCCCCTCGTTTTTATCTCTCTCTCGACTGCTTCATCCATGTGTCGACCCCAAAAAAAATTTTACTGTATATTATCTCAATGTGCAAAAGAGTACATAATTTTTAAAAACGTTTTTTTTTGCGTATTTTTTTCCCAAACATTTTTTATTTAAATCCCCCTTTAATAAGGATTCAAAATGCAGAATTTTATTTATATTTTTCAAAATTTCGTCCGAGGGAGAAACCCCCGGGCCCCTCAAAATTGGGGAGCCCTACATCTTTCTCTTGATACTGTTTTCCCCTCTTAGGCGCAGTCCAAAATAACAGCAGGCTACACACATTAAAAAAACGCAAAATATATATTAAAAAAAAAAAAAAAAGAGCTAGTCTTTATCTATCACGGGGGGAAAGACAAAACATAGTGGGGCAAAATAATAATAAACAAACAAATAAAACACGCTTAACACATGCTCTCTTTCGCCAGATAGAAAGGTTGTCCGGACTACAAATAAGCCCCCATACCTGAAATAGCTTCGGATCAAGTTAAGTCTAAATACGGCTCTGCTCATGTGGCACATTTATGCATACTTAGGGCACAGTAGGACATTTTAAACAATATAAGTAAGTCAAAACGACGAAAATGACGTCACTACAGAAAAGTCAGTCTGAAATCGATCTAAGTTGAGCTTTGAAAATTGGCTCAATTAAAAATCGCTTATATTTCCTGTTCTAATTGATTGAGAGATGGAACAAAAATTTTCTTATCCAGAAAAAGAAATCCTTTTCAACGACATATAATGTTAGGGGGTGGGGAGGGGGGATTTTTTTACCATATGTGAAATGGGGGAATAGAAAATTTTATCTTAATTCAAAAAAAAAATCGAAATTTTGATTCAGGTTTCGGGTTGCAGGAGTCGAGGGTACGTTCGAATTTTCTGCCAAATTTCAGGTCTGTAGATGCTATTGGATCTTCTTTCCGTTGGGTACAAAAAAACCAAGAAAGCACAAAACATCGTCACCGTTAGAAAAATAGATAAAGAAAGAGTCTGCAAATTTTAAAATTAGAGTCAGCAATTTGAAAATTTTACACCCCCCCCCCCCCCCCCCAAAAAAAAAGTGACAGGCTCGATACATCCCTGACCATCATAGACAATGGCGTCACAATGTATCTCCATCGCACTCATATTTAAAATTAGCATTCATCATTTTCATCATCCCTTCTAAACTCGTCTTCCATCAGTAGGAATACTATTATTTAACTCATTGAGCAAGAATGTTAATGATTTGACTTATTTCCCATTCAAAGAGCGCCATTTATTGAAATCGATGGAGGGTGAGGTTGATTTTCATAGAGGAGAAATTCATCTAGGTTTAAATTTAAGGTATTTCAAATAATGAAAAGCTTAAAAAACGAATCTGCATCGGATCTTAATCTTTTCAGTAGAAGAGCAGACTTAACTAATTTTTCTGGAAAAATGAAAGACTAAAAGGTTTTTGTTTTCTACCCGTGAATATAAAATGACTTTTGAGTTGCAACTCTTTTCTCTATAAAATTGTTGTACTGTCTCCCCCCCCCCCCCAACTTGCCCAATCTTCATCAGTTGCTCCACATGCTCTTCGTTGAGAACGTTTTTTTCGATGACTCTAAAAATGGATTTTCATGTTCAGCTATTTCTCTTCAAGGCCTGACTCTTCAAGACCTTTCTTAAACACATGCTTTGGAAACTTTACATTTCTTCATTGCGCATATACACGTACAACGTTTCTTTAGATGGGCCGAAGTAACTTTTCCAAATTGTGTAATTAAATCGGAAATTTAAAGACCAGCCAACATCCATCTTCATAAGGCAGTTGTATCTGTGATAGACAATAAATAGCATCACCGTCTCCCTCCTTTCACCACCCCATTGTTTTGCCCTTAAGCATGGTCTAATCTAATTACAGAAAACATGTTCATTGCAAGGGAGCCCATATGCAAAATTTTAAGGGGGGGGGGGTTAAAAATTTCCCCATAGTTTGGCAGAATATTTTACCCATGGAAACCGATTTCAGTACAGATTGGAGATATTAAAATTTGATATTCTTAATAACATATGCATTAATGGCTGGAGAAGAACTTTGTATACATTTTTGCACAGAAAAAAGCACTAAAAGCAAGGAAGTTCTCATTTCTAAGGGGGTCGACTCCTTCAAAGTGTCAGTAAAGATATTAAAGTTGGTTCAAAGCTGTGATCTAATAAACATTAACATTAAAAGCCCCAGCTTTAATACGGTACTCGAAAATTTGAACATAGGGATGATGAGAAAAGATAGTAAAATCAACATGTAGTGGGTACTGGTTCCCCAGTAAATGTTTCAAAATTTAAATCCTAAAATTGCAAAACTGGGCAATCTTTGACAACGTTAGTAGAAGTGAAAGAGTTCAGAACTAACTCTCTCGCAGAAATTTTACGGAATTCGAGATCCTAAAGATGGGATAGTGGTCCACCTTTGGTGACATTCGCAGTGGGGATGGAGTCAGTATTCTGCTCCAGAAAATTTTAAAAATTTGAAGTCTCTAAAGCACAATTTTAGAGGATCTTTGTTGATATTATTGTGAAGGGGCATTGGAGATTTTCTACTGGAATTTTCATTTTTTTCAAACCTGTAATTTTAACTTTAGGGCATTTGTCACCAAAAGCTAAGACATCGCCCCAAAATGTCACACTCAGGTTACGGCCTAGCTTTGGTGAAGTTGGCAACATGGTTATGGTTCCCAAGTACTCTCCCATTTGTTTTGTTTTCGGATATGCAAATCAAATTCTTAATAAATTTTCAGCATTACTCAGACTCACTAATGAATTAAATTTGCTCTGAATAAAAATAATTTAAAAAATTACCACAATGTTTAAAATTAATTAAATTAGACATTGGAGTTTTAAAGAAGTTGCTTACGAAAGAAGAAAAAAAAAGTACTTGTGTTGCGCTTTGCAATTTAACACACTGTACTGCTACATTTATATTGTGGAGCTTTTTTAACCTAGATATTAGTTTTGAAAGCAAATAAATATAAATTTTATGTCTGAAGAACTTTTTTTTGATAGGCTGAACACAAAAGATTTTTAAATAATCAAGAACTAGCCCTTAGTTTTCAAAATCTTACTTGGTTTTCGGTCGGGCCACGGCCCTCCCCCCTCGATTCGTCGTCTTGCGCTTTGCGAGTTATCACAGCTGGGTCATTCATTCTGTGTCAAATAATCTCACGGTTTAGGACGGACCGTCACAGAAATTGATGAAAATTGGTATATGAAGAGATTTAACCTAGTTATGAATGAAAATGCAAAAAAATTTCTTTTTCTTTCCCCTCATTCAAAAGTTAATAATTATTAGTTCTTCTAATTTTCATTAAAAAATGCTACACTTTAAGACTGTTAATCCTCATTTGCTCAGAAACTATGAAAGATACAAGCTTAAAATTGGTCATGTTTTAAAACTCTTTTAATCTGCTTTAATTTGATATGCAACTTAATAAAATTAAAAAATATTTATTTTAAAATTTCATTTAATTAATTTTAAAATTTAAATTTCACAAAAACGGACACTTTTAAAATTAAAAAAAATATACAAAATTACTTTGTGTTATCCTCTTACATCTCACCAATTTTCGTAATGGGATCGTATGATACAGAGAGGACAAGTTTCACATATTTATCCAAAGTCCAGCATTTTGGACAAATGGATTTCTGATAGATCGATCAAATATTATTCCAAGTTATAAAAATTAGCCCAGTAAACTATAAATAAACTGCTAATAGCAATGTAAAACCTTCTAGTGACATAAAAATTGTATAAAATATAATAATTGAAAAAAATAAATAAATATTTTTAAAAAATCATATTGTTACAAATTCTGTAAATAGTAATTATTGTAGGAACGTAACCTGTAAATAGTTTCCCGTAATGAATATACAACCCCTTTTTTTCATTCGGCTAAAGTATACGACCCCTATTTTCTTTCTTTTCATTGATAACGGTCTACTACTTTACAGAAGCGTGTGGAATATTGGAGAAATTTCTTTTTGGTGTATTTAAGCCGTTAGCGATGGATAAACAGTTTAGTTTCGATTGATATTTCGAACTGATAGCATTTTGCTCTGTTTATAGCGAGGCATTTCGCTGTGTTGTTTTCGTATTTGGAAGTAAATACGTGTGTAAACGTTGAGTTTACGGTGTTGCGTGATAATTGCTTAATTGCTGATGAATAATTTTGCAGTTGTTGACGATCTTTCCTGTACATAGTGTAAATAAATTTCCTGTGCTTTTATCAAGAACTGTGTCTTCATTTCAAGAAAGTGGAAGTCGCACCGAATCCGTAACAATTTGGCGCCCAACGTGGGGCTACTTCAGGACTTTCTTGCAGTAAGTGTGACTTTGGACATTTTTTCATAAAGACTTTTTAAATTTGGACTTTATTTTTATGGTGATTACTCGCGCAATGGATGAACAATTAAAACAACTTCTTGATGCAATCAACTCTGTTAAAAATGAATTGGCGGCTAATCAAGACCAATTAAAAAGTGATTTGACTGCAAGTTTTACTGCAAATCAAGAACAATTAAAAAATGATATGGCGGCTAATCAAGAACAATTAAAAAATGATATGGCGGCTAATCAAGAACAATTAAAAAGTGATCTGACTGCAAGTATGTTGGCAAATCAAGACCAGTTAAAAAGCGATTTAACGGTGCTGAAAAAGGACTTAGCGTCTAACCAAGAGGAAATTAAAAACGACCTTATTTCGGTAAAGACTGTGATGGAAAATAAATTTAATGACATAGAGCATCGAGTTGATGCTATTGAAGAAAAATTTGATACCGTTGAAAGCCGATTCAATGCTGTAGAAAATAAATTAGAAGAAGAAGATAGAAAATTTCATCAACTTAAAGAAAACATCTTTAAAGACCTGGAAAGGAGATTGGCGACCGCGGAAAGCAGCTCTGTACAGTTTGGCGCTCCCACATCAGTTGCTCGACCGTCCATTAAACTTGCCACATATGATGGGAAAACTTCGTGGCAGGTTTACAAAACTCAATTCATGATAGTGGCGGAAGCGAACGGATGGGACTCTGCTACCAAGGCCTGCCACCTTGCAGCATCCCTGAGAGGTGACGCAGCGGACATTCTTCAGACCCTTCCGGACAGCCAGCGCCTGGATTTCGCCGCCCTCACATCTGCGTTGGAGCTTCGCTTCGGTGAGAAGTGGCAGAAAGATTTCAGCCGACTCCAGTTGAAGTCCCGTTTCCAGAAAACCGGGGAAACCCTGCAAGAGCTAGCGGCGGACGTCGAGAGACTGTCTCATCTTGCTTTTTGCGACTGTCCTGCGGATGTTCGAGACAACCTGGCACTCAACTACTACATCGACGGGGTTCGAGATCCGGAAATCCAGAAAGCTCTACGGATGGCGGATGTCAAAGACCTGAGTTCTGCTGTTGTGTATGCGATGAAGTTGGAGGCCGCCCGGCAAGCAACCCGCAAGGATCGCCATTCAATCCGCGGCGTGAAAACTGATGAGCCTGATCCGGTTTCGTCACGCGTTGCTGAACTGGAAAAGCAAATAAAAGAAATTGCAGGAATCCTCAAAAGGACTTCGGCTCCCAAGTACCAAAATGGACAATCACTTAAGTGCTGGAAATGTGGCGGCGAGGGTCACTTACGAAGAAACTGTGAAGCTCGCCAAGAAACCAGAGGGAAGAGCACCTCTCCCTCCCAGGTCCAGGAAAACTAAGCCATGGCAATCTCGCGGGGCGGAGGTCGCCAAACTGGAATGAGCCCCATCTTAAAGTTTTCCAGATTTCATCGACGAGTGGCGGCAGTAATGGACTGTTTGTTTACGCATATGTAAACGGGTTTCCCTGCGAACTGATTATTGACACTGGAGCCAATGTTACAATCATTAGAACAGATGTGGCTCGTCAATTTGGACTCAACATTCTATGGACGCCGCCCTGCGTTACCCTCCAAACTGTGACAGGTGACAAGATCGAGATTGAAGGTAAAGTAAACTTAGAAATTGTGTTTGGAAATGCCACTTACCATCATACGGCATTCGTTGCTGCTATCACAGACCCCTTCATTCTCGGATTGGACTTTTTAAAGAAGTATGACTTCAACCTCGACTTCAAGACAAATGAGCTGCACTCGATGAGAGAAGACATAGCCGTTTTCCCCGCAGAAAGTGATGTAAAATCCGCTCATCAAATAATAGCCCAAACAGATTTATCGATTCCCTCAAGGTCAGAATCATTAATACCTGGCTCCATTGAAGAAAGCAATAGTTTTCGATTTGGACTCATTGAATCCCCCAACCTAAACAATAATCTAAAAGGAGTAATGATAGCATCTACGCTTGTAGACCTTTCTAAAGATGTAATTCCTGTAAGAGTCGCCAACGTGAGTGAAAGGCCAAGGAATATTCGGAAAGGTGAAGTGTTAGCAACTTGTACTCCAGTAAACTGCATCATTAGAAGAATCAATTCCCCCGAGACTGTGTCTTCTGAGTCCTTGACATCGAAGTTACTTGGGAGTGCGCCATTATCGAAAGATCAAAGAACTGCTGCGGAACAATTGGTGGAGGACTTCAAGCATCTGTTTTCATCTACATCGGAGGATGTGGGCAGGACGAATTTAACGCAGCATAGGATCTACACTGGAGAACACCTCCCTATTAAACAGCATCCAAGACGGCTACCGTTCGCCAAGAAGGAAGAGGTTGAGACCCTCCTGAAGGAGATGAAGGAGAACGATGTAATCGAACCCTCATCCAGTCCTTGGGCGTCTCCCATCGTCTTGGTCCGAAAGAAAGATGGCTCCACCAGATTTTGTGTCGATTACCGGCGGCTGAATGAAATCACCAAGAAAGACAGTTACCCTCTTCCACGGATAGACGACACCTTGGACACTCTTTCCGGACACAAGTGGTTTTCGACCCTGGACTTGAAGAGCGGCTACTGGCAGGTTGAGATACACCCTGATGACCGAGAGAAGACAGCGTTTACAACTGGACAAGGCTTATGGCAGTTTAAAGTGATGCCCTTCGGCCTCTGCAATGCACCAGCTACGTTCGAGCGTCTTATGGAGACAGTGTTAAGAGGACTCTCCTACGAATCCTGTCTGGTCTACTTAGACGATATCATCATCGTGGGACGCAGTTTCGAAGAAGATCTGGCAAATCTTAGGAAGGTGCTGCAAAGGCTTAAGGAAGCTAATCTGAAGTTAAGCCCGTCCAAATGTAATTTGTTCCGCCGGGAAGTGAACTACCTTGGTCACATCATCTCTTCTGAAGGTGTACAAACCGATCCAGAAAAGGTATCTGCGGTCAGGAGTTGGAGTCGTCCCGAAAACATCCATCAGCTGCGAAGTTTCCTGGGGCTCTGCACGTACTACAGGAAGTTTGTAAAGGGTTTTTCCAACATTGCACGACCTTTGCATAAGCTGACGGAGAGCAAGCAAAAGTTTGAATGGTCCAAAGAATGCGAAGATGCATTTCTACGACTGAAGGAGGCTTTAACATCAACGCCTATCCTCGCCTATCCTCAGCCTGAAAAATCCTTCATCCTGGACACTGATGCGAGCAACGAGGGCATCGGAGCTGTTTTATCCCAAGAAATTGACGGAAATGAACATGTCATCGCTTATTGGAGCAAATGCTTATCAAAGTCGGAGCGAAATTACTGCGTCACCAGAAAGGAGTTACTGGCCATAGTGAAAGCTGTAGAACACTTCCATCATTACCTCTACGGCCGAAAATTTCTGCTTCGGACAGATCATGCCTCATTAACTTGGCTTTTGAACTTCAAAAAGCCGGAAGGTCAGATAGCCAGATGGATACAGCGGCTCCAGGAATATGACATGGAGACCAAGCATCGAAAAGGGTTATCTCACGGTAATGCTGACGCTTTATCCAGAAGACCCTGTCCTGAGAACTGCCACTATTGTTCCCGAATCGAGAAACAGTATGGAACGACTAGCCCTACCGCCTATCAGGTGACAGTGACTCCAATATCATCAGAACCTGATCCATGGAGTGACGACCAAGTTCGAAAAGATCAACTTGAAGACCCCGACATTAAACCAATTTTAGAGTTCATGGAAAGTGACAGTCGACGCCCTAGCTGGCAGGACGTTTCCATCTTCAGTCCTGCAACAAAAAGATACTGGGCTTTATGGAACTCACTCCATTTACGGAACGGCGTGCTACACCGGAAATGGGAATCTGACGACGGCAAAACATCTAGGTGGCAGTTACTACTTCCCCGATCAAGGATTTCAGATGTTCTGAAAGAAATACATAGTAGTGCGACTGGAGGACATTTTGGTGTCTTGAAAACCCTCAATAAAGTTCGGGAGCGCTTCTTCTGGAGCAAGGCGAAGGATGACGTGGAGAAGTGGTGCCATTCTTGTGACGCCTGTGCTGCTCGTAAAGGACCGAAGAAGAGAAGCAGAGGGAAGCTACATCTGTACAACGTTGGAGCTCCTTTCGAACGAATTGGGATCGACATCCTGGGTCCTCTTCCAAGAACTGCCTATGGGAACAAATACATTCTTGTTTCCATCGACTACTTCACCAAATGGCCGGAAGCATATCCCATTCCTGATCAAGAGGCTACCACCGTCGCAGAGACTCTAGTCCAACACTGGATCTCGAGATATGGAACACCTTTGCAGATTCATTCCGATCAAGGGAGGAATTTCATCTCTGCTGTGTTTAAGGGCCTATGTCAAATTCTCGGAATTGAGAAAACTAGGACAACACCACTACACCCACAATCGGACGGCATGGTGGAGAGATTTAACCGCACCATCCTGAACAATCTCTCACTTATGGTATCCAGAAATCAACAGGATTGGGACAAGAAGCTACCTTTGTTCCTGCTGGCCTACCGCAGTGCTGTCCACGAGACTACCGGATATGCCCCATCTCAGATGCTCTTCGGACGAGAGCTTCGGCTACCTTGTGATCTCGTCTTCGGTCGTCCTCCGGATGCGCCTTCATCGCCTGAGGAGTACATCCAGGATCTCCAGGCCCGGTTGGAAGACGTTCATAACTTCGCACGAGAGCGAATCAACATCGCGGCGGAGAAGATGAAGACCCGATACGACACAAGGTCTACTGGACATGAATTCAACGAAGGCGACAAGGTTTGGTTATGGAATCCCATTCGACGGAAAGGTCTTTCACCCAAATTGCAGTCGCATTGGGATGGACCCTACAAAGTCGTTAACCGACTAAATGACGTCGTAGTGAGGATCCAAAAATCACCTAATGCAAAACCTAGGGTTGTACATTATGATCGGTTAGCCCCATACTATGGCCATAGTTCATGAGTATTACGTAAACAACCATGGTTGATAACATAAAAGTTGTAGATAATTTTTGCTTTTAATGTTTAGTAATATTTCTTGTTATTATTGTGTTTTCTGTATCTGTTAGTTATTAATTAATGTGTATATTTGTAAACTTGTGATAGAAGTTTGGCAGCCTTTCTGGGGATTGTACTGCCCGGGACGTGCAGTCCTTAGGAAGGGGGCAATGTTACAAATTCTGTAAATAGTAATTATTGTAGGAACGTAACCTGTAAATAGTTTCCCGTAATGAATATACAACCCCTTTTTTTCATTCGGCTAAAGTATACGACCCCTATTTTCTTTCTTTTCATTGATAACGGTCTACTACTTTACAGAAGCGTGTGGAATATTGGAGAAATTTCTTTTCGGTGTATTTAAGCCGTTAGCGATGGATAAACAGTTTAGTTTCGATTGATATTTCGAACTGATAGCATTTTGCTCTGTTTATAGCGAGGCATTTCGCTGTGTTGTTTTCGTATTTGGAAGTAAATACGTGTGTAAACGTTGAGTTTACGGTGTTGCGTGATAATTGCTTAATTGCTGATGAATAATTTTGCAGTTGTTGACGATCTTTCCTGTACATAGTGTAAATAAATTTCCTGTGCTTTTATCAAGAACTGTGTCTTCATTTCAAGAAAGTGGAAGTCGCACCGAATCCGTAACAATATTAACTGTCATTTCTTGGAAAAAGAGAACATCAGCATTGTCCTACGTTTATCGGAGTTTTTTAGTCTCTAAGCTGCAAAAAACTTTACAATTTTGTTCTTCCATCAGCTGTCAGGGTTACTATTTTGTTTACTTTTTCCGTAAAAAGTCCGAGACGCCGCACAGTGGGGTGAAAACGCCAAAAAGCGCTTAAAAGTGTTTTTAAACCTCTCTCGCTTTTGTTTACTCAGGCATGATATAATGGATTTTTCTCGATTTGTTTGGGCTCTAAGTCCAAAGTTCGCAGGTTTACGCAGCTAATTCTTTTTCAGGGTATTTCTACAGTCCATTGATGACTAATTAATATTAATTTCTAAGAGGACATAAGAGGAAATTTTTTTGTAGAGCGTTTTGAAAAAAATAACTTTGAATTCCCAAGTTTTCGGTGCTGATCAAAACCAATTATCTGCTTGAATGTTCTATTATTCTTTTTTTATTTGTTCTTTTACTATCGTCGGACACGAGAGAAATTAAATATACCCGCCATTAATAAGAAAAAAATATATAGATTGCTTCAAAGCAATTTGTTTAAATCTCCTTGATTCATGGATCTTCACCTTCTAAAGGCTATCTTTAGCTTTGTAGTGGACGAAGGGCTCTAAAATTCCAGTTCTGATTGCCTAAGATATAGGCCTGTGCAAATATATTAATCCGCAATTGGTTGAATACAGAAAAAAAAACCCTTTTAAGCGGTTTTTGTCTTTTCCGCCCCACTGTGCGCCGGAATAAAGTGGAAAAAATGGACGAAATGAAAAATAAACTGATTATACATACATAAATTTGTTGCTATGGTGTAATAATATTAGTATACTATTCTAATATATTTTCTATTATGAATTAATCATTTAATTAAAATAGAATCATTAGCTTTAGAATTTCATAAATCTAAAAAAAAATTTAATTACACATTGGTGCAGCTTATTTAGATCATAATTTACTTAAAAGTAATAAAATTTAACAATGTGAATAATATGCTATTGGGCATGATTAGACTATTATATACAATAGTAGAAATTAAACTCAATGGGAAAGTCAAATGAAATACTTTGAGACATACATACAAAACAAAGATTTATAGACTAAAAATATTTTATAACTGTTATACTTTTCGAGTTTTTATTGATGCCACCCCATCGTAAAATATTTATGTACTCGCATATTTTATGGATATGTTAATGTCATACAAATTAAGAAAAATTATTACTTTAGTAGGTTTGTGGGTACTCAGAACAGTGTACCCGAAGAGGCTATAATAGGCAAGAGGGTAGATAGCTTTAAATAGGCCATTAATCTTCATTGGGGACTAATTAATTGATTAGGGGGGAACAGCCTAGTCAGAGCCAGTTGCTGATCATCACATTTGTATTTGTATTGCAAGAGCAGATTTCACTTCATGCCAACATTTCTTATATTAATATCAAGTAGTTCCCCCCTCCCCCTTTTTTTAAATATGATTTTTAATGTTTTGGAACTCCAACCTTTAAAAACTCTTTATTTCTACTTTTTAACTTTATAAATGCACTTATTATGGGCAATGAACCTCCACATTACACATAAATATCATAAAATTTGCAGCTGATGTGCTTGTTTTATAAATGCTATTACATGCATTATGAATTATTCTAACACTCACTAGATTTATTAACACACTTACATAAACTTCAGCTAATCTTACTTTTTTTTATTTTCACTTTGAAATATTTTACCATCAATTGTTTATAGAGAGATTTATGTATGCTATTTTTATATTAAAATATTACTTGAATAGGAAAAATCTATATAATTATTTATAAACTTCAAATCTTTAACTCAAAACTTTCATTTTACTGATGAAATGGACAAAATTGACAAAAAGACATTTTGTCCAAGACGGTTTTTCCGGCGGTTAATTCCGGGATGTACAAAACAGGACAACCCTGTCAGCTGTAGAGTATATGTCTGGCCTGTTGGTGCGATGGGATTTACTTCGCAAATAATATCCGAACAAGGTATGCAAAGAATGTCTGTTACTGATGAATATGATGATGAAGGATAATAAGTTCCTGGTGGGTGGAGGAAAGCAGGGGCGGCAAATAGGGGGGTCAAGAGGGGGCGGTCGCACCCCCAAATCTTTTGAGCAGAATGATAGAAAATGGGTGAATTCAATTTATGTAAGTCGGAAATCGATGTTCATTAAAGGAAATCTCGCTGGTTCTCAGCAACTATTTGATGAAACTCGACACATTTCCAGACTAGAAAAAGTGTTTTTCGTTATTTGGATGATGACTTAGAAATTCATGAAGTATTTTCGACTTTTTCAGAATATAAAAAACTGATAGAGAATCATGGTTAATTTTAACTAAAGACAGTGCCTCATATAGGCTAAATATTTCATACTTGTGTGCCCAGTGTAACGATGGTATGCTCAATATGAGAGGCTCGTGAAAAGTGGTGTGGCAGCATGGTTTTCACAAAAAAATTCCAGGATATTTTACATTCACTTTTACGCTCATTTTTTAAGTATATATTTATTTAATGAGTGTTCATCGCTTTCTTTTCTAGAAACACGTTTCAGCTGCTCAATACATTATAATGCTTTTATACAAACTTCTTAAAAATGTATGTGATTATTGAATAAAAAAAGACATATCAATCAAATACCTTTTATGGGGCTCTATTAATTATGTAATCGCGGAGTGATACGAGATAATCTTTAAGAGTTAAAACGATGAAAACATTTCTCTATAACTTCAACAGTGATTTGTTGACTGGAAGAATTATTGCAAAACAATTCTTTCAATGGTGAAAAAGCTCATGCTCTTTAGCATGTATGACTTCGTTTGAATTTTTATCCAATTTGTTTGCATCGGAAAAAGGTTTTTGAAAAATGCTTTACTCTATTAAAATCTATATCTTCAATCCGCTACTCGACTATTCAAACCACAGTTCAATTTACAATTCTTTTGTGCACCATAATACCACAGTTCAATCTACAATTGAAGCTGAAAATAGATTTTTATAGATGTATATTTCAATCAATTGTGAAATTTTTCAAAAAAAAATCTTCCTCCGAGCTAATTTTAAAAAGGCGCAAAAAAAAAAAAAGTGACAAAAATCCACATGATGATGTGAAGTCAAACATTGATTTTTGAATATTTTGTATGAAGTAATAGATTCAGTTTCGAATAAAATTAACACAAGATTTGATGATAATTATTTTTCTGTATGGGTGGCTGGGGTTATGGTTATTTGGATTGGATTCTGAAAACGAAAAATAAAATGTTTCAACTGTGAATAAAATTTTTAGCATGAGGCAAGAAAAATTACAAGCAATATACTGACAGAATAGTTTTCACATCCAGAGACTGCAGTTTCGTCCTTGTTTTGGACTCATAAGTCTCGAATAGTGAATAACAGAGCTGGAGGCAGATGATATCTCATTGAAGCTGAGAGCGCCGACATGACTAGATTATTCAATGATGAAAAATTTAAGCCCCTTACAGTTTTTGAAGTAGCCTGGGTGATTTTGAAGAGCAAGACATAAAATTTGTTTTAATACATAACTTTGTGTTACTTTTCAATTATTTTTTAACTCTTAGAATCAGCTCCTCTAGTAGAGAAAGATTTTTTTATGTCTCAGAAGGTTAGAGAAATATTTTCGAAGCACAAAGGCGAAAAAAATAAATAAATAAATAAATTAATTAAAAAAAAAAATAATTTGAATTTTGTCATCTTGAATTCAAATTATGTTTTTCGCAATCACGAGTGTGTGTGTGTATATGTAAGCATGTGTGTTTGTGTGTGGGGGTATGTGTGTGTGTAGGCATGTGCGTTTGTGTCTGTGTGCAGGCATGAGTGCATGGGTAGTTGTGTGTATGTGATAGGTGGGTAGGTGTGTGTGGGGGGTTTGTGTATATGTGTAGGCATATGTGTGTAGGCATATGTGTTCGTGTCTGTGTGCAGGCATGAGTATGTGAGTAGTTGTGTGTATGTGAGCGTGTAGGTGTGTGTGTGTGTATGTGTTTGTGTATGTATGTGTGTAGGTGTATATATGTATATGTGTGTAGGTGCGTGTAAGTGTAGGATATTGACGAAACCTGGAGACGGTTTTCGCAATTGGAGCAGCATCGTGAGGCCCGTCGACGCGACGGTGGTGGTCTCAGAGGGTGCTGGTGGGAAAAATCAAAGGAACGCCAAAAACAGTCAAATGAAAGCAATAAGCAATCGTGATTGCTCAAAGAACTTTTCCATTTAGCTGAACTGGCAAAACAGCACGACATTGGGCACTGATAGATTAGTAACACGATTCCCTGCTCTTCCGAATTCCAAAAATCATGCATTATAACTTTTCCAAAAGCTCTAAAAACTTTAGTAGCGAGATGTTTTGTATGATAACTTTTTAGTCAATGAATCAAAATTTTAATTGTTTCTAAACACTAATTTTATTCATACTAAACCGATTTTATGACAACTTCTTGTTAGCTAATGTGTGTTTGGTTTTGCTTTGGGGTTATACATATTTAAGAAACTCGACCCCCCAAATGAAATGGTGAAATGCCGCCCCTGGAGGAAAGTGACTTTCACTTCATTATCTTCATTTTTTGGCAAAACATTAACTTCGCCACCATTTTTTATCACATATGGAAATGATATATCTATTTAGATCTTTCATCGTTAAAATAACTCTTTCTCCTTCCATTCATAAATAGATTAAATCTCTTCATGTACCAAGTTTCATCTATGATGGTCTGTCTAAAATTGTTCCAAATTGTGTTGATTTGGCGTGGAATGACCCAGCTTGCAGCTGCATTTATATTACAGTACCTTTTAATTTTTTGCTCACTAATTTTATGTAAAAATTTTATCAGATTTGGATTTTAACTATGAATAGAAAAATCTGTTTTTTTAATTTTCTACTCTGCAAGTTACCTACTGGTCCCTCGGACCAGTCAACGTGAAAATGTACTGGTCCTCAAACAACACCATTGGTCTGCTTTAAATTAAACATTAAATACGTTTGTACCAAAAAATGACTTATGCTTTATGAGGATTACATTTATTAAGTTTTAGCCCATTGATAAAACACTTAACTGCAAAATTACTGTAATGCGAATAAAGTTCAAAATGGTAAACAGAATATTAATTAACAATGTGTGAATGTGAACACTTAATATTAAATAGTAACAATTCAAAACAGATATAACAGTATAAAACATTTTTCTTCTGATGAGGATTTTTTAATGTACTTATATGTGTAAAAATTTAAAATTTTTAATAGGCAATTGGCAATAAACATTTAAATCTGCAATCTTAAACAGCCAAGCATACAGTCTGAAAACAAATTTCATTAAACAACACTAGAAATAGGCTACCAAAAATTTGTGAACTTAATTTGACTATTTTTATTTCATTTCAGAACGTTATTTTTCCCTCCAAGTGTGAGTAAAATGTAAATGTGTGATTTAAAATAAGATAAAACTTTTGAAAATAAAATTAACTGTAAAAGAAGTCAACCAACAATTTGACTGATAAATAACTAAACATTGGCTTGGCTCATGCTTTTGGATTTTATCAAGCAGAGCGTGATCAAAAATAGCCAACAGTAGGTGGTCCCATGGACCACTCATTTTTTTATGGTGGTCCGAGGCAGGTTTCACTGGTCTGGGACCAGTGGACCAGCAGTAATTTCTAACACTGCCAGCTATTATTGTTAAAATATTCAATGTTAGGAGCACTCCTTAACCCTCAATGAAAACTTTCACAGGCGGCTCCTAACTGATTACTTTGTAATACCTTATGTCAGCGGTTCCCAACACATGGGCCGTGGCCCAGAAGTGGGCCGCAAACAGCCTTTTACTGAGCCGCGGACACTGATAAGATAAATCTCATCCCTATTTTAAAAATCTCGGGCCCTCTTCAAGCGCAGGCCAGGACCAACAGATGCCCCTTACCTCCCCCCCTCCATTGCATATACTATGAGAATTCTCTTCAGTTTATTTTATAAATTAGTGAGAAACCAGTTTTTTTTACATTGAGTCATGAAAGACAACAGATGCAGGATTCTCCAAGTACAGCGTTTCTTAATTTCTTTCATTAGTGGAACCCTTTTTAATGCTCATTTTTTTTGTGGAACCCCTGGTTTTTTATCACCAGTGCTTAGTGGCATAGCCAGGATTCTGTTTCAGAGGTGCCCAGGTTCTTACCTCTAACAAACTATCACATTAACTGTTTGTCATTTAATTGATAATTAAATAGATTTGATTAATGATCATGCTAATTATTGATAACTGCTAGTCATTATTTTTTATTGTAAGATACCAATGCACTCTTATTTGTAACGCTAAGTATTTTTACCAGTGACAAATAATCTCAGAATTTCTGAATGAGTCATATGATTAAAGTATTTTTTTCACTTAGGAAAAGAAATATTTACGTACAATAGTATTAATAATCTACCCAAATTTACACAGAGAAAGTTTTTAAACCTTAAAAAATAAAAATGCCTTTTAATTTTTTAACATTTTTTTAGTTACTTATAAATGCTACTATGCGTTGACGTCAAACAGAGTTAGAACATTTCGAGACCCTTGACCAGTACTGCTCCTTAAATAGGTCCTCACTCGTTAAATGTTGAATTTGCCCTTTCCACTGCTGCCATAGTTAAAGGGAGAGTAGTTTGTATTAAGAGCAGAATATATGAAATTCACGTCAAAATTCGTAATTTTAGGCAATATTTGATATTGTTGTAGGAAAAGGGGCTTGGTGTAGGCTCCCGAAATTTTTTCAATATTGAAATTGCTTTTAAAATATCTTTTGTGATATTAGGGGTTAGGAGATTAAAATCTACTTCGGGAAATTTTTGAAATAGAAGTTTGTAAAACGTAATTTTAGGCTATCTTTGGAGACATTAAGGCTCTTCTAAACCTCTCTGTAAAATCTGACACGGCAAAATCACGGAATCTGTGGCAACACAGAGGGTGTGTCTGGGAGGGTCTAACTCGTTTTTTTCTGCTCTGCTAATTGGTCAGATTTCATGATGGACAGCGTCAATCACTGAGTACGTGAATGGACAGCCATAAATCTAAGCTGTGCCCGTCGGTACTGTCTTTGCTATCGGACGAGGGCAGAGAGACTGCGATGGATTCGAAAAGGATCCTGTTCCAAAACATGTTTCCCACCTGACCTGTTTCCCCTCCGTAAGAACATGTGTTTTCGTTTCAAAGTGTTTCTAGAGCTGACTGCTTTGCTTACGATTTCCGAGAAATCCGTATTCAGGGAAAGGAATAGCAGGGAAAGTTGTCTGAGTTGTCCACTCAAGTTCTCCCGCCAAAAGAGGGACAGAAGAAAGAAGACCATGTGTCAGGAAATTAACTTATTCTGCACATTAGAAAATTTGCAGAATGCGTAGAAAATAGAATTGAGAAATGAAGGCAGAAAAAAAAAAGAGAAAAGAAAAGTTATAACATAAATTCAAGTGCTTTATTAATCATCTAAATTTCAATATTGAACATGGTGCGCACAAATGATGAACAAAATTTTTAAAAATCGAATTTTCGAAACTACTGCACATATCACAATAAGTGATACTTGAGAATAAATAGGAACATTCCAAGGTTTTTTTTTCCTTTTCAGTTACAAACAGTGGCGGAGGGCGGGAACAGAAATTAATGTTGCGAGGGGGGAGGGGGATGTATAATAGTCATTGAGATAAAAGACGCAATTTTAAGAACTATCACTAACAAAAAAAAAACATTATTATTCCACTATAAATATGGATGTTATTCTCAGACATTAGTCATTCGCCCTGAATAAAATTTTATCAATCCCACAATGCTACAAGTTAGAAATAAATTCCCGTTCCTTGAATTTATTTTTCCATATCAACTGATGTATTTGACTGTACTCGGGTTTTCAACGCAACATTTCAATCCGAAGAAAAAGGAGCAAGTAATAAAAACTACCTAATAACATAACATAAAATCAAGTTACATGATATAAGGTATTTCTACTTCTTTCATTCGATTTAAAACTGCTCAGGGTTTGAATTTTTTAATGCAGTAATGAAAATAATCGAGATCAATATCATTAAGTACAATAATGACACCTTGAGAACAAAAATTAACATTACCAAAAACCGGTGAACTATGCACTAGAAAATTGTTAAAAGCCATTTTATAACTGCCGAGCACAGACCAGGCATTAAAAAAAAAGGTTCAAAAGGTTCGCGTACATTCAAGGAGGATATAATAAAAACTAATTTTATCAACCCAGTATGTCGAAGGGAAAAACATGTTAGGAAATATTTTTTTAGCATTTCATTGAACAAAAGAACCTTTGAGTAATTCATGCATTAGAGACGTACCGAAAAGCACTTTGGTCGAGTATCGAGTTCGAAGTTCCAATTATGTTTTAAGAAGAACCACCGACACACACGTGACGAATTTTGAACTCAGTGGTCAGTGGAAGAGTAGTATATACCTCCATGTCCACACACACACATACGCAAATAATAGTTTTAAAAACAAAATTCCAGCCGAAATTTTATTGCGCATTATTGAAAATATTTGTTTCTGTCAGTAATTTGACAAATAAGTTATTTTTTAAATTAAAAATAAACAAATACATAAAAGGTAGGGTTAATCAAGTTGGAATTAAAACAAATTATATCAATCCATACTTCTAGTTCGCCAAACGTAAATAATTTTTAAAAGCAAATGGAACAACGTTAAAAGCACAAATGTGCAGGAGCACTGCAGACACGTGTTTCTGCATCATAAGGAACATCTTTTTCAGTGCATAAAATGTGAGCTAATGAATGTTTAAAAAATACGACTTTTGTCGAATGTCTACAAATCCATAAGCTCACATTTTGTGCATTGAAAAATGCATTTCTTGTAATGCCAGAACACGTGTCTGCAGTGTTCCTGCACATTTGTGCTTTTAACGTTGTTTTATTTTTTAAGAAAAGGTATTTTTATGCTTCAAAAATCCATTTAATAACATAAAAATTTCATATTTTCTGTACTTACTTTTTTTGCTCCATTTTTAATAAATAAGTTCCATTAACTTTGGAGCATTAAAATATAAGATTTACTCCATTGAAGCATAAAAAAATTCGTTATTCTCAAAATTTGAATTTGACTTTTAAATTTGAATTGTAAATGATTGCAGTATATTATATGCTTGCACTTTTTTATTAATTGTAACATCTGCTTTTCAATTTTTTACAACTACGCGGTATTGGCCGAGTTCTTGATCAAAATATGGCCGAGTACCGAGTAGTTACCGAGTACTCGGTGCGTCTCTAGCATGCATGCTGCAACAGGGAAACAGACAAAAAAATTTTAAAGTTAATGACAATGTCTGAAAAATATCTACTTGCAAAACTCTAACTTGCAATAATCTATTCTATTGTGCTAGTGATTAAACTTTCCATGGCTGTAATTCCGTGATCAAAATACAAATATGCTACAATCCCACAAAGCTTTTTTTTAAAATGGCTTCTTTTGGTATTTCTGCTTTATTTTCGTTCACGTGGAATAGGAATGAGGCTCTTTTCCGTTACGATTAAAATCTGTAATTAACGTATGAATGTTTGGTGTTTTTTCAAGTTTTCTTGACGATGTAAAATATGAGCACCTAACATACTTGATTAAAAATTTATTTTAAAATAAGGGAGAAGAAGAAGGAGAAAGCTATAAAGACATATTTTTTAAAGTTTAAAACATTTTCAATCAGGAGTGCCAGTGCCAAATCTTTCTGCGATGCTCGAGTACACTGTTAAAACTACAGGTTGCATTCGGCACCTTTTAGGGGTTGAACGCTTGACCACCAGCGGCACCCAATACGGAGCCGAAATGGTACCTCTAACTAGGGTGAAAAACAGGCACCTTTTAAAAAAATAGGCAGCTGGGGTGAGAAATAATCAATCTCAAAGAAAGAAAACGGCAAATCAAAAGTCCCGAAAAAATTAAATGCAACCCTCCATAAATACAACTAAAATCCCCCCCCCCAAAAAAAAGAAGATAAATCGCCATATAATAATCAAAAGGGGAATTTTTTACCTCAAAACAAAAATAAAATTTTATTTAGTCACATCCGAGAAAAAAAACCTGGCAACCTTCTGAACGCTAATTTAAAATGAGATCGTACAAACAATAGTGTTCCGATGTAAAAATAGAGTTCCATTAGGCTTAGCAGTGCTTTTTATTTTTTTCCCGGTGATTTAACGGCCTTTTTTTTTTTTTAATTCGAAAGAAATGAATGAACTGTATGGGAGTTTTTACGCGTGTTTTCGATGGCGCCAAAATCGAACTGATCGGATAGTTATTTCGGGTAGAAAGAGCCATTTCATGTCATTTTCGGGTCCTAAAATTAAAATTCGAATAGTTCGGTTCTTTTTTGGCATTTGAACCCCCCCCCCCTCCCCTACGTTCCTTCTCGGGTGCCCAAGCACCTCCCTGCTAAATTTGGTCCAGATCCGACGAAAACTGTGGATTAGTATAGGGTACATATATACACACACACACATATATATATATACACACACACACATATATTTGTTTTATTTATATACGAGCTGCGTTGCCCTACTTTGCACGGTCTACCTCGAAAATAAAAGTTGGGTCAAGTGACGCATGCTCAACAATCAAACTTCAATTACAGAAAAAAAATACTACAAAATTTCCCGTCAAAATAATCATTCTCAAAGAAAGAAAACGGCAAATCAAAAGTTCCCGAAAAAATTAAACGCAACCCTCCATAAATACAACTAAAATCCTGAAAAAAAAAAGAAAGAAAAATCGCCAAATAATAAAAGGGGAAAATTTTACCTCAAAATGAAAACAAAATTTTATTTAGTCACAACCGAGAAAAAAAACTGGCAACCTTCTAAACGCTACTTTAAAATGAGATCGCGTAAACGATAATTTTCTGATTTAAAATTTCTGTTCCATTAGGCTTAGCAGTGATTTTTAATTTTTTCCTGGTGATTTTAAAGCTTTTTTACTTACAAAAAAGGAAGTATTGTATTCACGAAAAAAAATTATCTCAAAATTCGGACTTAATTTCCTTTTTGCTCACCCACGAATGAATATTGAGTTTTTTTTCCAACCCAACCACACGCGAATAAGTGCCTATAAACACCCGAAATATCCATTTTGACATTCCCCGAGTTAATTGCAACGACTTTTCTCGTGACGTCCGTATGTTCGTAAGTGTGTATGTATGTCACATAACTCAAGAACGGTATGTCCTAGAAAGTTGAAATTTGGAACGTAGACTCCTAGTGGGGTCTAGTTGTGCACCTCCCATTTTTGTTTCATTCGGATGTTCCAAAAGGGGTCTTTTACACCTTTTTTTTTGGGGGGGGGGGGGAGGGAGTCAATGTTAATTCAATGCAAACACAAGTAGTAGTAGTAGTAAACTCAAGCTTTTGGTCGCCAACTTTGCGACAAATTTGGCGTTTTTTGAGCAATCACGATTGCTAATTGTTTTCATTTGACCGTCCTTGATGTCTGGTTCCTTTTTCAACCCCCTAAGTTCCTACTCGGGTGCCCAAGTACCTCCCGGCCAAATTTGGTCCAGATCCGACGAAAAGTGTGGATTTGTATAGGGAACATACATATACACACATATTCTTTATATATATATATATATATATATATATATATATATATATATATATATGTGTGTGTGTGTGTGTGTGTAACGGAAACAAACTTTTGATTATATATAATCATCGACGATTATTCATAATTTTCAATAGACTTGGTAAATATGATTATCAAATTTACTAGTTTATTCACATAATTTCCTATTCTTCGTGGATATTGCAATAAATTAGGATCATTTGTGGAGTAATGAGATCTTAATTACAAAAATTGAACATTTTCAAGCAACACAAGAAAACTCAATCGTCTAAAAAAAGAAAAATGTCTCGGTTGCAATTAAAATTTCTAATAATATTTCAATTAAAAAACTGAAATGTGCCTTTTTTCGTACATAACTTTCATTTCTTACCTTGGAAAATGTATATTAGATAATAGTATTAATTCTATAAAAAAAAATTTATATTATTAACTATTTAATTTTTACCTAAACAAAACGGAACTTCAAATTTAATTACATATTTAGAATTCTAGATAATGTCAAAGTCTTGAAAATTAAAGATCTGAAAGTAAATGCACAACACACAAAGCCTCCATATCAAAAAGCAAACTAAGTCAATATTCTAAAGAAAAACATTTTCTTGTAGGATAACCTATTCGGACTCATTCTGCTATAACCTTCAGAGAATTATTACCAACTTTTTCACTAAACTTCATTTTCAAAGGCATCGTTGTGTGTGATATATCTGATCCTTCCAGAAAGATATGATTATTTTTAATTAATATTGCTAGTTCTGGAACATTGTCAAGCAAAATATTTGTTCTATACAAATTGAGCTGATTTTTAGTAAAGCTATGGACTTTTATTATATTCACCACTACTAGTCAAGGAATATAGTTGATAAATATTAAATACTAGTAGTACCCACACGGCTTTGCCCGTAGTAGAAAATTAAAAGGTCTTATGGTTCGCCTGTATAATTACAAAAAATGTATGGTGAATTTTTCACCAATTGGCTTACACCATGTTATGGTTCCACGTTATGATAACTTGGTAATTTACTCGTCCATCGTATGATAATTTTGCTCGTGAAAATGTTCTTAAAATTGGAATAGAAAAAGAACAAAATCGAATTTTCGAAAAATTGCTTCGAGGTGCCCCCCCACGCTACAAACTAACTTTGTGCCAAATTTCCTGAAAATCGGCCGAAGGGTCTAGGCGCTATGCACGTCACAGAGATCCAGACATCCTCCAGACATTCAGACAGACTTTCAGCTTTATTATTAGTAAAGACTATTTCCCCTGCTTTGACGCTTAGTGAATGACAGTAATTTTTGATCGTGTTTGTGAGAAGCTTTCTTTTCTATTCTTCTGAAATTACATTACACCACAAACTGTCTGAAGCCTGTAATTTACCCCAAAGAAAACACGTGAAATGGAATGTTTTACCTTTTTCTTTAGTATTGTTAATCACCGCAAGGTAGCGTATTCGAGCTCTGGAGTTGCGAATAGGATTTGACCGTTTTTTAAATAATTTGACTAATTTTAATAATTTTAAAAATTTATTTTAATCGGTGCGCTTTTATTATTTACGGCTTCTGCCGATGATATCACAAATGATGAAATGCCATTCACTGTTGCCATTCGTAGAGCGTAATATTTAATTCGCATTTTTACTCAAGTGTAATGGCAACAATATGGTTGATATCAAGCGTAGAGTGCAATATTTAATTCGCTTCTTGATTACAATAACGTGAAAACGCAGTACACAGATGCGCTTACGTACATCATTTGTGACGTCATAAAGACTACGTCTTATTTTCAAAATCGGACATGTTAAAAAAATTTATTTAAAAAAAAAAAAATATCGGGAAAATGAAAGTTTTTTCTTGCTTCATGTTATTATTATTATTATTTTTTTTTTTTTTTGCTTATTCAATCAATTTCAATGACTAAAAATAGTACTTTGACTGAAGGAAACAACCCCATTTTGAATAATCTCCGCGGAATATGTATAATCGCCAGATTAATCTCGTTCTACTGCACATACACTCAGGAGAGGGAAATTTCATGATTTACTCGCCACTTCCCTTAATGTGGCTAGTGTATTTTAAGTGAATTGGTTTATATTTTTGCAAATTTCACATCGAGATATAAATCGCAATCACTGTACTTGGCGGTATTTTTTTTAAATTAATAATTTAATAAAGAAATACATAAATAAAAATGGCATTTCGAATTTTTTTCCCATTATAAAATGCGGTAATTTTTACAAAATAACTTCCACATTTAAACGGGGGGGTACTTATATTAAAACAGCATTGAAAAATATATCACCTAAATAATTTCAAAAACTCATCGAATAGAACTCTAAAGAAGAAAAAAAAATGTTCTTTTTTGAACGGATTTCGTCGATGTCACAGAGATACAAGACCAACACACAAAACGACAAAGAATATTAGGGGGGATTCAGTAATTTATTGCCTGTCATTGAGGCAGAGCGGAGGAACGGAGAAGCAGCAGACAAGACCCTGAAGACCCTGGGGGGAGAAGAGAAAGTGGTCCCTCGAAGTGGGAGGAAATGGGTGTGGTCTGGTGAAAGGCGTGTTTTTCGCAGTTTTTCACAATTTTTCGAAAACAAGACTTTACTACGTGGAGAATATCAATAGAACAAATTGTCGCAGAAATAAACTTAAAATATTTTTTTAAAGAGAAATGTTCAATCTCTTGCGCTCCTTTTTCAGTTTTTCCATATCATTTTTCAAACGTGTGAAAATAGTCGTTTAAAGTTTTAAAATGTTATTAAAAAAATTTCAAAATAACTACAGAAAAAATAAAAAAGAGCATATCTAGTTCTAAGTCATAGCCATCGTTTAAAACAAACCGCGTGAAAATATTCCAGTAATTTCTCGTGTTATGCTTTGCATAGGTAGCAGATTTTCCCGTAGAGAAAGCATTAGCGTTGAAAACCAAGATGGAGGGTATAGAAGAGCCTTAATTGAGAAGGAGGTGTTTTTGGGATCCTTTTAGGGAAAATTATGAAGTTGAAATCTTGAACGCACAATTTCAGGCTTTTTTTGACAGTCTAAAATTTTTATTATTTTAATCAACAAATAAAATTATTCTACGGAGGTGACTAACCCTGATAGGTGATGTTACTCAGATTAGTATACGAAAGTAAAAGTAAGTTTACGTTTGATTTTGAAAAAGAGTTAGCTTTATACATTTTTTAAGGAAAAAATGGAAAGGTGTAACGAGAAAACAAGTCTCATGGAACCCCTGAGAGAGTTCTGTGGAACCCTGGGGTTCCGCGGAACACAATTTAAGAAACGCTGTCCTAGTAAAATCAAAAATTTCAGAGTTCGAATACACTATGGTAGCGGTCCCAACTCCCGATTCAAGGTAAAATCAGAAAACACTTTCTATTCATTTCTATAAAGACTAAACTAAATCCTTGCTACAGTGAGTTTTATCAGATGTTTAACAAAAGAATAACTGTTTTTTAAGCAGATTAAGTAAACTTTGTCGTCATGAAAGATTTGGAAAAAATAGGGAACATAGAAAAATTTGGCAATAAAAATTAGAAAAAAAAAAAACTGAACCGCATATCGTAAAACTAAGTATCGAAACATTGATCATATAAAAATTCAACAATTGGTGTGAATGAAACTCTAACCTTCTCTTTGATCCTTTCAACATATATATCTAAACAACAAAGTCTAGCCGCAACCATATATGATATTCGAAACAGCCAAGACCTGTTAAAGAGCCAGGACACAATTCCAGATGTAACTCTGAATCTGGTATACTTTCGAACCGATTTTGACGATCTTGTAACTTTTTAATCAGCTCTTGCTAAAGTAAGGCAAGTTTGATATTCGTTTCTTACTCTTTTCTTCATTTTTGTGTTTAAATCATTGGAAATGTTTGATTTCGAAATGTTTACATAACATTCGCCGGTCTTATGATACATGTCATGACATATGTGAACACGTGACTCAAACTAATCCTTTAAATGTTACAAAATAAGATTACAGGCAAGGAATCAAGTTCGAAGAAGAATTTAAACTTTACAAATATCATTTACGTACCTCTGTCAAATTTTTTTCCTTCGGGATCAATATCTTTAACATCAAAAATATCTTCAAACAGTACACCCGCCATCGTTCAATTCTTTAATGTTGATGTTTTGTTATGATGCCAAAGCAAGAAAAGCTAATGCAACTTTTCTCTGTGAGAAGATTAGAATCAATGTGTGACGGACATTGATGAAAAAATATGAAAACGAGGTGCTTGATGCAAAAATATCGGTATTAATCTTCAAAATTTTCTCAAAAACAAATAGTTTTACAAAGAAATTTATTGAAATTTGTTTCAATATTAAAACACGTTCGGATAAATCTGCAACGGTCTACCTCTGACGTCACAAAAATGGGTGGAGCTACGTAACCTTCTGACGTCACATCGTTTCTTTTGCTAGTTGATTTTCGCGTTTGATAATTTGTTCTTTTCGCTTTTCGATCTTATTTTTTTATTTATTTCTCTTTTTTATCTTTATTTCCTTTTTGTTATTGTTTTAAAACAGAAAGGAAGTTTATTTTTTAAAGAAATGACGGTTTTAGTTCATATTTAATTAAAATATTATTTGTTTTTAAGATATAAATCTGGAGTTCTAAAAGATATGATTATTTTATTCGAAAAATGGGAGGGGAGAGGAGGTATCAAGATTAGTCTTTCAAATTATTTACCAAAATATGTTTTATTTTAGCTATTTAAGGGAAACATTTTGAGGGGAAAAATAGGTTTTAAGTTTCTGTAAAATAAAACGGTATATGAAAAAAGAATGGAAAAAAAAATCGAATTTTTTTGTTAAGAAATAATTTAATTCCTTTGAGTTCAGAAATAACAGGAAATATCTAACGTTTATTGGCACAAATAAATAGATTGTTGAATACATGTATTTCGGGGTTTCCAGAAACCTCTTTTTCAATTCAAAGTTTTAAACTTTTGGATATAAAGACATCCGTTAAAAATCTGTTTATTTGTACTAAAATCATTGGTTATTTCTCGTTAATATTATTATTAAAGTTTAAAATAGAGGGTGGCGATTGTCAAAATAGGTTTATCAAGTTAATCAACCATTATATTTTTATTTTAGCTATTAAATGAAATTTAATAGCTAAATGGGATAATTTAATGGCTAAGTTTATGGGAAACAATAGGTTTTAAGAGTCCGTGAAATAAAACAGCTGACAAAAAAACAATGAAAATGGAAGAGCAGGATGGGGAGGGGGTAATATTGTTATACCAAATCAAAATTATTTCTAATGAGGAATAAGAGGAAACAGAGGTATGGATTAAAACGAAAAATATACATTATTGAAGTTTAGTGCATTTGTGCTCAGGCATCCTAACTCCTTTAAATGACTGCTTTTGACGAAGTTTCGGTTTTTTTTGTATTATTTTATGGAATAAACTAGGATGACTTGAATAAGAGTCCCCTGCTCGTTTCGCTACGCCGCAGACCCGGGTTCTATGCCAAGGTTGGGCACGGTCAACTCAGCCTTTCATTTCTTCAGTGGGTCGATAAAACAAGTACCAAGCGTGGTTGGAATCTAAACACTAGGGGTTTCGGGTTCGGCTGACCGGAACATCTGATTTTAGCACCCCAGTGCCAAATGTTAGTCCATAAATTTGTTGATTTTTATTTCAAGGATATAAAGCCAGCAATACGTTTTTTAAATGAATAAACTTGTAAATATAGAATCGAATTTAAAAAGTTTAAAATTTCGGGGGAGGGGGGATGAAATGAAATGGAAGTGTAACTTTTTTTTTCTCTAGCATATACTTGATAATAGGTTAATAGCAGATTAAAGTAGCAGCAATACCTTCGTAGTCAACATGTTAAATAACCCTAGCCTACACTCCAGGGTCCCCCGTCAAGGGGGCCCATATAGGGGGACAAGTGGGGGCTCAATCCCCCCCCTAAGATATTGGAACCTCCTTGCTTATAGTACTTTTTTCTTTGCAAAAATGTAAAAACATTTCTTCTCTAGCCATCAATGAATAATTTATTAAAAATTCACAGTTCAATAAGTCTAATCTGCACTGAAATCGGTTTCTATGGGAAAAATATCCTGCTAAACCATGAAGAAAATATCTGAGCCCCCCCCTCCCCTTAAAATTATACATATGGACACTCATGTCTCCGTACCTACCCCTTACACATGGTTTCATTGGTCAGATGGGACCCTGAAAACTGTTAAGTTTCTTGATCCAGATCAGGAGCCGGGCAATCTCTGATCCAACACCCTCGGACATATCGATTTGAAATAGAAACTTCGAGGTCTTCGTGATCACGACTGCTTAAACGTGACGTGAACCTGTCACCATTAGCGTACACGGAGGATCTCCGACCAGCTGCATCGAACCCGCGACCCTGCAGTGGCGAATCCAACACCCTGCCGATCAGGCGAATACGACCCCATGTTAAAACATGCAAAGGTTGCTGTATCATTTACCTAGGGACCCTACTCAAAGGGCTTCTTTTTCCTACTAATGCATTTTACCGCAACGCTGCAATTTGAATTATTGACTTCAAATTCAAATGAATGCCTGGGGCTGGATACTGGATGTTGCGTGCTGGATACTGTTTTTGCTTAAAAAGGATGTGTGAAGTCGAAAAAGTCGTTAATGACTAATTCGATTTCGAGGTGCATGGACGCTACCATCCAAGGGAAGGAACATGCTCGCGGAGGCCCGAGGTCCAGAGGACATGGGCGCCACCAATGAAGAAGATGGACACGCTCATGGAGGCCCGTGCACCAGAGAAGTTTGCATCATAAGCATAGAAAAATGAAATCAAAGGAAATCAACTATTGTCAAGTAAAAACAATAAACAGCCGCGATTGCGAAAATATTATTTATTTTATATAAACTTTTTTATTTTGCATTTTTTTAAATTCAGCAATTGCGAATTGCTTGATCGTTTTGGGCGTCCGTCCATCCTTTGATTTTATTTTTGCCACCACCGGTGGATTTTTGGAGGGACTCCACCTTGGCCACCCCCTCCCCATACTGCTACTCCAGCGGGCACCGTCTCCAGGTTGCACCCATAGCCTACACACACGCAGATGCCTACACGAACACACACGCCTGCACACACACACACACACACACACACGCCTGCACACACACACACACACACGCCTGCACACACACCTACAGATACACGCCTGCACACAACTACATGCCTGCAGATAGACTTACACGCACACGACTACACACACACACACAAACTCGTGATTGCGAAAGACATAGTCAAAATTAAAATTAATTTTTATTTATTTATTTATTTATTGACTTTCCAATTTTTTTAAAAAAATATGTGAATAATTATTTATTTATTTAATTTATCTTAAAGCGACTTCTAAGACGTATTTCTATTTAATTATTCAGTTCAAAAGTTACATTTTTCTGATCACAGTATTTCTGCAGTTTTGTATTTGCCCTTTGCTTAAAATGCAGTTATTTTTACTTTCTTTCTTATTTAGTATTAATAATCATTAAAAACATGCTTAAAAATATTTTAAAAGTATTAAAAAGTTTTTGTTTTTAAATTATTGCAACTTCATTCTTTAAAGTCGACGGGGGAAGGGGGGGGGGGGCACCTTCTTGCCAATTCAGGTAAACATTAAGCGATGGAATAATACCAATCGTGATGTATTTTGCATTTCTTAAGATATTTTGTAATTTTTCAATATGTTTAACTAATTCAATTTAGTTTTTAGTCAAGGATGAAGAATGCCCGTAAAAGTAATACAAACACCTAAAAAAAGAAAACCTAGTGATTTATGTTTAAATTTCTAATAAATAACTAGTAAAAAAGTTAATATAAAAAAAATGTCAATTGAAATTGATTTCTTTTTTTCAAAAGCCGTGAGGTATTTATAAGAAGTCCTCTTTCCACTCCCCCCCCCTTGCCAGCACCCATGTGCACATCTCTTATTTCCTCATATCACATCATTGTCGTATCATTAAAATTACAAAAGTATAAGAAAAAGAAAGAAAAGATTGAGTAAAAAAAATAGCGAGAATAAAACAACGTAAATCCGCTTATTTCAGACCGGCTGAAGAAAACGTAACTCCACCCATTCCGATGACATCAGAAGTCAACGCAGCTGTGACGTCAGTGGTAGACCGTTGCAGATTTATCCGAACGTTATTAAAACTAAAGAAGAGAACAACTTTGTTGTGAATCTGTAGGTTAAAGTTACGGATAACAGACTTATTGGCTTGCTACTTTGACGGATACGGATGAGCTACATAAAAATTTTAAATTAAAATCGCAAATTTTCAGTGAAGAAATATTTTGCTTACAAACTATCATGTCTGGTTGTTTAGATAATATACATTTTACTCGTCCGGAATGGTTGGATCTTGGAGAAAAAAGAAATTCCGTAGCGTCTATAGTTTCTGGTTGCTTGGTAACTTTTTCCCTTGCATCAAATATAACAAATTAAAATTTAATTTCTGTGAACATTTTTATTTGTCACTATAACACATTATGTTTATTGCAAATTCAACCTCAAACTCATATCTGGTTCCTTTTATTATTTGTTAGTGCTATTGTAACTTTTGAAGAATCAATTTTTGCTAATTTAATTAGATGTTAGGTTTTCTTGAACTATGAAATTAATATAGCTTGCTTTTAAGACCAGTGTTAAAAACAAGAATTTAAATATATGTGGCAGGATGAAGGTTAAAATACGTTTTTCCGGCGTTTAAAAAAATCTTGGCACCAATTTTGATGAATTAAAAATGTAGGTATGAGGTTGAAAAGCAGTGAGTTACCACCTTCAAACCTACTGCGAAGGGAGAAACACAGTATGCAAAATAAGAACAGTCAGGTTGTAAGATCTAGAGACTTCAGTTTCATCATTGTTATGAACTTATCAGTCAGGAATAAGTCTATAACGGAGCTGGAGGCAGATATTATCTCAATGAATTTGAGGGATGCATTGAGTTTATAACAAGGATGAAACTGCAGACTCTGGATGTCGTAACTGGCCTGTCAGTATTGTGCTTGTATGAGAGGCTGCAATGAATAAACTTTATAAAGAAATAATGAAAGTTGTAGTTGCAGAACAATGAGTCAGAGGATTTTAGGCATTGAATTTAGCAACTAGGATTTGAAATCTGTCCTTGAAATGGAAAATTCATGTTGAAAATATGTAACTGATTATTTCTAATACTACAGCCTTAAGCTATGGCAATGGTTCCCTACCTGGGAGGGTGTACCACCTAAGAGGGGCAAAGAAGAAGTTCAAGTGGTGTATAAAAGAACAAATTAAGTTTTGCTCATTTTTATGGTCACATATGAACATTATATAACAGTCAGGTTTGCAATGCACCTGGAAAACCTGGGAATGTCAGGGAATTCCTTCCAAATTTTTTCATCTGATTGGTGAAACTGCTCAGGCAAATGCTGCTTTGGTAAATGTTGTGTTCCGGATATGCTTTTTTTTGTGTATACAGTAGACCCTTGTTTTACGTGGGGGTTACGTTCCTTGGAAATGCCACGTGATTTGAAACGACGTAAATTAAGACTTAATATTAGTTTTAAATTAGGGGTTAGTTTCTGTAGATAAAAAAATACTTCATTCTAGTGATGACTTATTGTATAATAAGTTTAATGTGTACTCATATTGATTTCTATGCACAGCATGCATAAAGAAAACGCAAATTAATTTAGTGTTTATGAAAAGATGATGGCTATGATAGCCTTTTGGCAGTCAAGAATTTTCTCTGTAGTTCTTTGCAGAGCATTAAAGCATCCATGATCCCTTCCACGATAGAATCTTCAATGATAGAATATTCCTTCACTAACAAATCAGAAAGATCATTTCAATTTTTAAAAAATGGCTCAAAATTTTCAATGTTAACATTATTGGTTCTGCGTCATCCATGTCGGTATCCTTGTTGCTTTTGTCATTCCTAAAAGCTCTTTTTCCAGAGAATTCTGAATTGTGTGAGTTTAAAACCTTTACTTCTGGAAAGAGCTCTGGAACCAATCGCATAAAATGTTTCCAGTAGCCTGTTAGTGTGCCATCTTTGCACGGCACGAATTTTTGGCCTATGCGCGCAATGTTAACTCAATTTTTCAGAGCGGCCACTCAAACCCCTCTGAGAGACAGGATTGTCGCCTGTATGGGCTTCAAAATCGACTGACGACTACTCTTCCACTTCTGTTTTTAATTTATTTACTGTTAGCTTTTTGTTTAGAGAACGGCCAGGCAATTTCTATGTTTAGATTTTTGTAATAGGAGGGGGGGGGGGGTGAGGACTATCACCCCACTTTTGTGCCTTTTATGTGCTTTTTCGAATTCAGATGACGAAGCTCCTGATATTATTTGACATAAACATTAAGCCATATTACCAACTCAGCAAACTTTGGAGAAAATTGACGGGACATCTATGCTAATTCAGAAGCCATGACTGACGACTCAATTCGGGATTTGTTTTACAAATAACAAAACAAACTTGAAAAAAAAAATGGGTTCTGTAAAGCTGGAAAAATGTAAGCACACACAAATTGAATCATTTTTTCTGAAAAAGTAGAAGTCGTGAAATAAAGCATTTTCTTTTCTTCATTTTCTCACAACTTAATTTTAAAGTAATGTAAGTATTAAAGTGATGAATTGTATCAATGGTAGTACAGTTTGAGTTCGATGATCAAAACCCTTAAGAGCAACCACCCTTTCTGAGCGTCCAAGTTTTAACGAATGTAGGGTGGCCACTCAGAGAGGTTTCACAGTATTACCCATAAATTGCACAAAACTTTAAAGAGTACATTGAACTACAAATTTCAAGGATAATAACTGACAGAAATCAATTAATTTTTAATTTAGAGATTTTGGTTTGCCTCTGATTTTATTTGAGATTTTTTTTTTCTTTTCAAAGTGTCAGTTTATCTTCTATTATTGGAACATAACACTTTTCTACTTAAAAAATGTTTAATAAAGTCTATCATTCGTGTACAGTTTTCTTCAATTCTTTTATCCTTTCATTATTAAAAAACTCTTTTCAATTGACATATTTCACTTTTGAAAACATAAAGTTGTTGAATATTGGTTTTTGATAGACTTGAGAATTATAAATAAGTAGAAATTTGTTTTGAACGTTATTTTGGAATGAACATCAAACAATTCATTTTTGACATTCTAACAGACGTTAAAATAACATTGCATCTATGGTTACTATAACAGAAAAGTCCCAGTAGTGGGAGGTTGGTCTAAAGAGTGTTGATTGTATTACTAACCCATTTAAATTTTAAGCAGTAACCATGAAAACAAAAACCCATGGCATTAAGATTCATTATATGTGAAAAGTCAATACTCTTTTTTTTTTTTTTTTTTGCATAAAATAAGCAGCTGTAAAAAAGATCATTTCACAAATATTTTAAAGAGTTATTAATTATATGTAATAGAAACATTTGGCTATTTAATTTTACAATATTTCATTATCTTAAGTTTTGCAGTATATGGGCAGTTCTCAAAAGGTGGGAGCAAACACAGACTTCAACTTTGAAGCTTCAACACCAAATAACTTTCATTTTAATTAACTCTAAAATTTTTGAGGTAAATTATAATGCTGTATAAAGATAAGAATTGACATAAATTATGGAAAAAAAGCTCTTCAAATGCCCTTAAAAAAATATTTTCTTTGCTAAATGGCACAATTTTGGACATACCAAAACGTTAACTGAGCAAATGTACCATTAAAAAAAATTTTTTTAATTATTTCCATACGTTTCAAAAAAAAAAAATAAAGGCATGAATCTTACACTGAATAATTTTTTGTTAATATTTTACACAAATAACAAAAGTAAAGACAGATTATTTACTTTGTAAATGATTTTAGAAAAAAGTAAGTTTGAAATTTGATGCATGTCCAAAAGTTGCGATCTTTACAATGCTATTATTCGAGAACTAAGTATATGATGTTTTCGTTTTAAAGGTATTTATCGATCCTCAGAATCAGTTTTCAATTGTTTAAAAGTGTTTTCATAAGCTTTTATGCAGTATCTTAGAAGAAAAATAATTTTCTTCTAAGCTCTAATGGCTGGTTATGATCGAACGAAAGCCATTTTGCGCGAAAATCGCCAAGCAAACCTCCGTTGGCGACAACACAGTACACGAAAAGCTAAAGGTTACCGAAGGGGGATTATAGTTTGACAAATGTAGTTAATCGTCAGCTGCACCAGTTTTGGCGCCTTTATCACCTGCACTAGCAAATTTTTTTTCCCGCCGCTTTTATTATTTTAGAATTTCTTTTCTCTTCTTTCTTTTAAACATAATTTAACGATCTCCAAATAGAAATACGAATTTCTTTTTTTCAATAATTTTTTTAGACATCGTTTTAATTCTTATGACATTAGAAAAAATATTCATTATTAAAACTGATGTCATTTTTTACATTCTTTCTTAAAGCATATTTTGTTTATTTTTCCTTTAAAAATATATATGTCGTATTTATTTGTCTCCATTTTTATTCCTTATTTGTCCCAATAAATCAAACTACAAGTTTGTATAATTATTTCCATGAAGCTTTTTTCTACCTTTCATCAACTTCTTCAAAATCATTCCAAAACTTTATTATATGTAAAGAGCAGTATGTATAGCCATTCAAGTATGTCATTAATATCCTCTTTATCATTAAATTGCAAAATTCAAAAAGTAGTAAATAAAATTTTCATTGGAAAAGTTAAAAATCAGATTAACAGTTGTCAAAAATGGTGAAACTTACATTATGATGATGTCCAAAATCCGTTACCTACAGGCCAACAATGTCCAAAATCTGTTACCTACAGACTGCTGATTTAATTTGCTAATTAACAATTTTTACAAATACCTGCTGTCTTTTCATGTTCATATATTGTGCTCTAGGTATGCATACTATAGAATAAAAGCAAAATTGATATCAAATTCAAAAATTTTTGAAATTGCTCAAAGTTAACTTTTTTGTTCCCACCTTTTGAGAACTGCCCATATAGGAAATATTAAATATTGTTTAAAAAACTAAATGCAATAGAACCTCGATTATCCAAGCTTTGATTAACCAAGGTTTCTGTTAACCAAGCCAAGTATGACATCTATTTTTCAAAAAATAATGTAAATTTATTAAAATAATGAATTTTCAATTTGAAAAGAAAATTATTTTCTGGAAATTTGTAGGGTTTTTTAATGCATCTTTCAATATTTAACATGATTGCTAAAAAAAGTTCAGTTGATTTTTTAAAACTCAATACAAAATATTTATTATTTAAATATATTTTTAGTTTTTTAACTGTAATACATTACTTTTTATCTGTCCATCTTTTAAAAATATTCTCTCTAAAAATGTTTCTAAAAAGAGAGAAAGAACATTGAAAACCACGTTAAAAAATAGGAACTGAACAAATCTTCAATTGCTAAACATTGTTGGGACACAGGGCACAATTTTCTCTTTTCGGAAGCCAAGATCATTTGCAGACCTAAAACAGTAGATGAATTAGATTTTCTGGAATCTTTTACATTCATAAAAACTTAAATAATCTTTGCAATGAGTCTTTTGCTGTTCCGCATTTTTCTCCAATCTTATTCAATCTTACATGTTAGAATATGTCATATTTTGCCTTAGCACTCACTGATAGCTGATTGGTCAATGTTTTTCGGTTATGCAATTTAAATTTTCCCTTGACCTGATTCATCCATTTGTACATTTCCACTGAGGAAGGAAGCTATTGCCTCCGAAACATGTCTGCGTTTTTATAAACTTTTTTATCATTTTTGTGCTTTTAAACGTTGTTTCATTTTTATCCAATGTTACATTAACTAAATTTAATTAGATATTAATTATGATTATATGAATTATAATTTTTTTCAGTATTTTATTCTTAAGATAAAAAGTGAAGATAAAAATAAAGAAATTTTAAATTTTGAATATTTTATTCATTTATGAAGCTCTGTCTCTTCCAATTATTAAATGTCTGTGAAACAAGTCGAAACGAAGTGTACCCTCCAGTTTTTGCAATTCCTATTTTTTGTGCATTTTATTTTTCAATCTTTTGTCTTTTTAAATGAAGATTTTGTTAATTTTCTAAGTGACAATTGTAATAGTAAACTATGTTTTGTAGTTTTTCACAGGATGGTGGATCATTATATACATTGCTGCTCGATACCCTGAGATGGAAGATTTTAATCACGCATATCATGTTTGTGGTGTCATTGGTACAATTTCTCTTTTCATGTAAGTTTAAATATTTTTCTAATAAAACATGATTCTATAATTCTTGTCATTCATCCACTCTAAGACATTAGTTTTAAAACTTTGTAGCTCTACTCGTAGAGTTAAAAAGTTCAGTTTTCTGTTTTGTTACAAAATGTTTTCACAAGTGTTAGTTTAAAAAAAAAAATACATCTTCAACTTTGCCCACCTCTTTGTTTGTAATTTTATACATTCTGTTTTTAGGGGTCAATCCAGATTTTTAGTTTTAGAAGGTTCATTCCAATAAAACCAGGTCAGTGCATCTAACTTCACATTAGACGTTAGACAATGCCACATAATTGTATGTATAGAGACACCCTCTATTGATAGAGAGACTGACACATGCACAACGTTTCATGTTGCACAGTGACAGTGTGGTTTAACGTAAGAGAAGGTGGTCACACAAGTTATCGTCTACTACAAAACTGCTTGTCAAGTTCCCAAAACGGGGAACCACCATCAATGCCCAGCGTTGTTTAGCCACTTTACAGAGCCTTAGACGAGCCATTAAGTGGAAACGGCCAGGCATGTTGTACAAAGGCGTTCACATGGCGGATGGCCAATGCGGTGAAGATGACATTGCAGTAGTTTCGGTGGGAAACGTTGGAGCTGGAAAATCCACCGTGAGCCTTTCACTGTGTGACTTTCATGGTTTTTGGACCTCTAAAACAAGCTATTCTCAGACGACACACCGGATATCGTGCATATCACAATGGATAACGAAGTGTTTTGATTGGGTTCGGTCCTGGATCTGATAGGCAACTTACTGGCTTCTTCAAGGGTGGAATTGACCGCCTAGTGTCGCAATGGGATAAATATGCCAACAATTCTGGCGACTATTTTTGAGTTAATAAAATCACTGCCATTACTTTACACTAATGACCTGGTTTCACTTGAACGCCCCTTGAAGGTCTGCATTTTGTGAAAAAAAAAAAAAAAAAACCTTGAACTTTTTTATTTCTGATAAAAGGAACTTTTTTTTTGTCCATTTTTCATTTATTTTTTGTCCATTTTTCATTTATTTTTGTTGAAAAGAATCCTGTTATACCATATCTGAGTATGTTTAGATATTAAAAATCTAATCTGAAGCCATTGACCTTAAAGGACTTCACTGAGAGTGATTTAGAAGCTGGAGGGTCCCCCCCCCCCCCCCCCCCCGATGTTTTAATTTTAGTTTTAGACCAAGTGATCAAGCTCAAAAGTGATGACAGGTCTGATTTTACAAATGAAATTTTGAGAATGGTCTAATTTTAAGACATGGAATTTTGTGAAGTGGTGGCTTTTACGATATAGAATTTTGTGGAGGGGCAGTTTTGAGATTTAGGATTTTGGGAATGGGTGGCAATGCAGACCCAATTTGTGCCTGATTCCTGATTGATTTCCCTGTGCCTAATTGATTCCTGATTATGCATTCATTATTGATCTTTTGGTCCTCATGTCTTACCTTTTTTTCTCATCATACAAACATCAGAAGCTAAAGAAGTAGGGAATTGAGTGGATTAAAACTTAAATAATGTAATTTAATAGATACAATAAAAAATTTGAACTAAGCTGATCCCTAGTACAGTCAAAATTTTCCCTTGAGTTTGATCATCACGTGCCAGTAGTAAGTTTCTTTTCTAACAGAGTAATTTTGCTTCTGCACCCCCCCCCCCCTTTTTTGTTCATAAAAACATCTTTTATGTTGTATCGTCAATTTTGTACACCAGGCAAGAGATTCTTCTTCAGATCTGCCATTTCACGATTCATTGTCATGTTCCTCTGTTTTTCCGTTTTTTTTTTTTTTTTTTTTATTTCTCTATTTCTTCCTCACAATTTGTTTCCATTCTGTGGTATTGTGTGTGTAGCAGGTAAATTTGAGACTGAGACTAAGTATGAAAAAAAGACATGTGTTGTAGTGTTATCCCCGATGTTGATCCATTTTTTCCCTCTTCTCTCTCCCTCTTTCTCTCACTTTTTGTATTTGTCTTGTGTAATCTCTTTTCAATTTCATCTCTTTTCCTGCTATTTTCAATCATAAGGTTTTGCCTTATGATTGAAAATAGCAATAAAAGAGAATTGTAAGATTTCCTCTCTTCCTGTTCTATTTACAGCACCCATGTATTAAAATGTGCTATCTTTTTTCATCCTTCTCAGGACTGCCTTCAGAACTTTCAGCAATTGTCTCCTAAGTGTAGACTAATATTTTGGAATACTATTTTCCTTGAATCAAGATTTACAACTTTCCATGTTCATGGAAACAAAATAAAAGTTCTGTTCTCTACTGTAAGGAACCAATGTACTGTCTGACTACGGATTGTATCTAAAGACAAACATCCATTTTACAGCCGGAAATGGACGAATCTATGATTTTTTACCGATGTCGGCTTTTGCAGAAGCAGAGTCTCATTCAAATGAGCCGAATACACGCATCAAATTTTTACTTTTCCCCCTTATTCACATAGATCTTATCTGGACGTTTGAAAATTCCATGCAATCTGTGGTTGGACAGGACAGGGGTCTGTCCAGGTTTTTTCACGGGGTCCGTTTTTTGTGAAAAATTAAAATAATTTTGTGAAAAAAGAATTAATTTTGTGAAAAATCAAATTATTTCGCAAAAAAAAAAAAAAAAAAAAATTTTTGCTAAAACGAAATTTTAGAATTTAGAGATGGCACAAACTGCATCAATTAAACTTAAAGTTAAGTGTTTTCCTCTTCTATGTCGAGAATATCATTCTGGAGTGTTTTTTATATCGTTCTGGACATTTAGTGAGGGGGGGGGCATCGCTCTCTTAAGTATCAACATTTATCTACCATTCTACATTATGTTAAATTATACTAGAAACATTTCTGTACAGTATTTGAAATATTTGTAACAAAAAATAAATAAATAAATAAAATAAAATTCAGACAATTGTCAGCATTTTTAACTTTTTGACCCAAGACACTCTTAAAAAGCACAGAATTTCGTTTAAAACTTATAAATTCCGTGATTTTTACAAAAATAAAAAGATATTTTAATTGTTTACCTCTTGACAAAGCGTAATAAACATCAAAAATTCGAAAAATTGGAATCCCATAGCAGATGCAAAGAGATCGCAATTCTCAGGGTT